>NW_007578883.1:28611-33792 GCF_000690725.1 Stegastes partitus | reverse complement strand
TGCTGCATGTTTTTCCGTTCAGCTCCTCCACACGGAGCCTCCCGGTCCTGAGCTCTGCGCCTGCATACCTTCACCAGCACAATATCTGCGTCTGGATTCAAGAATGAGCTCACCGTCCTCAGAGCCTCGTCTCAGGTTTCACAGACCCACTCACCGGCCAACACACACCGACGCACTCGTTTCTCATGTCCACACGCCGGCCGTGCACGCTCCCGCCGCGTGCACGTGACGAAAACAGCGAGGAGGCGGACGAAGCCGAAGCACCAAATTTGGAGTCCGTCGCTTCGGAGGCCTTTTCTTTGCACAAACAGCCGAAGCTCACAGCTGCACGGCGTGTTGTTCAGATCATTTCACTCAGGAGGCCACTCTGAGCTCCTCCAACACGCAGCAGGAGCAGCTCCAGCTCCGGTTCTGGGCCAGAAAGCCATCCGTCGGCTAATTAGTTCAAGCTTGGGCCCGGACAGAGTCTCACGCTGAGAGAGTCGAGTCGCAGTTTGGAGAAGTTTGGACCGTAACTGGGCCCCAAAGTGTTTTTAAAGCAGATTGAATGCTGACTTCTCTCTGAAAACATCCCATAGTGTTGCTCTGCGGTTTGGTTTCCAGCCTGCTGCTGGCTGGACTCCCACACATGCTCAGACCATCAGCAGATCTTCAGCAGCTGCTCGGCTTCACGCTGCAGCACAGCTCTGTTTGTTTTATTAGAGGAAGATAAGATCTCTGATATCTGCAGAGATCTGACGTCGTCTGTCCGGCAACATGCAGCGTTCAGAGCCACAAGTCATTTAAATAAAGTCCAATAAAACTTTATGGCTCAGGATTTGGCTTGTTCCGCTTTGGAGCTGCGACTTATGATCACTTTTATTTCTAATATAACATTTGGTCTCAAACACTGTCTATGAAAAGTGTTGAAGCAGCAGTCCAAAACCAAAATACATGAAGACCGACGATAGAACGGCGACAGAGGACAGAAACAAACGAATAAATGTGAAGATCTGCCACCAGATGATGTAAAATAAACATGAAACATTCACAGCATCACTTCAATTAACTATAATTAATCATTACACCCTGATAGTTCACCAGCAAAGCGGAGCCAGAAAATATACAATATGCCCATTTAAAAAAGAAAAGAAATATCTTAGTTATATATGAGAACCGTTTGGATCCGTCTGTCTAACAGTGTTGTCCATCTATCTCACCAGTTCACTTCTCATCATCAGCGTTTTAGCTCAAAGGACATTTTTACCTTCAGGTTTTTGTTTTTAGTTTCTGAGATTTTGTCGTTTAAATGCAAACATGAGAATAAAGCTGCTGAAGGAGAGTCAGCTGGTTCATGAAGCTGAAATTTAAATTTAAAAACATCTTTATGAATATTATCTTTATGCTATGAAGATGAGCAGCTATCTTGATAAATGTTTTGTCTTTTCTGAGATGGAAGAACCTCAACAGGAGTGTTGTTGGTCCACTGTGACCGTCTCCGTGATCCTCCTCCTGTTTGCTCTCCTTTGTGGTTGTTGTTTGCGTTCTTGTCTTCTTTGCAAAGCGTCTTGAAGAGCGCCATCTGCTGACGAGTGATCTCTGCAGCTCATTTATTCAGATGATGTTGGACAGCTTGAAGACAAACCCTGTGAATGAACCGTCTCAGCGTGCAGCTGGATCAGGACGGCGTTCTGCCACTTTAGCTTCTGATTAGTTTTACGGTTTTTTACGAAATCAACGAAAACTGTGTTAAAAGTCTCCATTGAAATGAACAGGAAGTGAACGGGACAGCTGCCAGAACCAGAACCATGTGTGGACCCTGTGGAAGGTTTTCCAGCAGAACCTTCATTCACAGGTTCAACAGTCAGAAGACTTTAAATGATATTCGTCTAAATCTGTGTTTTAATATCTTTTGTGGTTTTTATGGAGTCACGCTTTAAGTCTGATAAAGTTCCTGTTTCATCAGCCGGGTTCTGGACTGAAGCCCAGTGAGCAGGTCTCCGTCTCTTCTCCTCTGATGAGCTGATCCAACATACAAGTGTGTGGTTCTGTCCTCGTCCACCTGCAGCGTTTATATTCACCCATAAACCAGCTCAGAGAGTCGACCAGAACCCTCTGAGTCGGGTCTAGACCAGAACCAGGCCTCTGACCTGCTGCCCAATCTGCATAAAACCCAGAACGGACCTGAACCCACTTCAGAACGTTCAGGACCAGGTGCTGCTTCACACCTGGGAGGATTTCTGAGGCTCTGATGCTCAGCTGCTGATTGGCTGATTGATGCCCTTTCAAAGTAAAAGCTCAAAGATGTTAACGGTGCTGATCAGGGTTCATGAAACGTGCTGGCTTTTCAAAATAAAACGTTCTTTATAAATGAGACCTTGTGTGTGATTGTAGCTGTAACGCTCCACATCTGTCCAGACGTGTGTCCATCAGCTGATGGTGTCGTCTCTCCACAGTGAAGTACATCCGTGAGGTCTCTCCGCTCTTCAAGAAGCCGTCGCTGGTGGCCGACCTGCCGTGGGACGCCGTCCGGCCTCAGTCTCCCAGCTACAGCGGCAGCGAGGACTCGGGCTCCCCCAAACACAGCAGCAGCTCGGCGCCGTCGTCCAAAGACCGGAAGGTGATCAGCCTGAAGATGTGCTTCATCAGCAGGAACCTCACCATGCCGGACCTGGAGAACAGGTGTGTGTGTGTGTGTGTGTGTGGAATACCTGAGCACGTGGGAGTTCAGGTGTGGCTGATGTGTAATTACTCCTGCCTCCTGCTCATTAGATCGGAATGTTTGCTCAGTGAGAGTTGGAGTCGTGTCCGTACAGAAGCTCTTCTGTGTTTGTTCAAGTGGAATCAGAAGATGAACCTGGATCCAGCAGCAGCTCCACTGTACGCTCAGCGCTCCTCCTCCGGGACTGACCAGGAAAGACCTGGAGAGGGTTTGGGTCAGAGGTTAGAGGACGGAGATCAGGAGGAACACGGAGTAGATCTGCTCATTGTTTTAACGTGAGAGTCGGTCAGGGTTCTTCAGATCGTTCCTCCAGGTTCAGGCGAGTCGTCGAGGACTTTGGTTTACAGCTTCGTTCTGTTTCCGGATCAGACTGATGGCGGTCATGACGGATCAGACAGACCAGTAGCTGATATCTGGAGCTGATCATGTGCAGTAAAGAACAGCAGTTAATCCACCTGCTTCAATAGAACAGAGAATCTGAACAGCAGTCGGACGTCTGCTGAGTTTAAATGTGATTCACTGTTTTCATCATTAAGCTGCTGCCTGTCTGACATCACGGCACAACTTTCTCAGGTTGTTTTAAACGTTCTATTCACGTTCTATATGTAAACATAGATTTAAAACAGATTTCAAGCAGAGCGAGTGCAGCTCCGAATGCTTCACCAGTGATTCGGTTAACGACGTATGTCAGAGACACCAGCTCAGATGTTAAAGATGAAACGAGCACCAGAGGACAAATACTCTGATTACAGTCAAATGTTAATGAAGTAAAACGGAATAAAAACAATAAAATAAGTGCAAACACTGAAAAGGCTGAAGTTCTAAAACATGATTTATTATGATGAGTATTTTCCTCTTTCACCTCTGAGCTGTTTTTACTTCAGTTCTGTCGTAGCTGTGAAGCTGAACTCACTCTGGTCCCGTCAGCAGGTCGCTGAGGTCTGGAAACCTGAAAACACCGTCAGTCTGAGAGCAAACACAAGGAGTGGCTGCTGTGAGCCTCGTTATGGATCCATCACAGAGAAGATTCACACATTAGAGCAGCTCAGAGGACAGAAGTGAAGCAAGATGAACAAAAAAGCCAAAGCAGAGGGTCGGACAGATGCTCGCTGTGCTGCTGTCTGGAGCAACAGAAGACATGCAGACGTACACGTCGGTA
Organism: Stegastes partitus; assembly: GCF_000690725.1. Taxonomy (NCBI): domain Eukaryota; kingdom Metazoa; phylum Chordata; class Actinopteri; family Pomacentridae; genus Stegastes; species Stegastes partitus. Next base: position 29,932 of record NW_007578883.1, on the reverse strand, counting down.
TTCGTTAGATGTAGATAAACTTTAATGATCCAGAAGGGAGACTGATTTATCACAGTATAGCGCACAAAATAAATGATTATAAAAGAATATAGACCAAAAACAAGCAGGAAAAAGGAAAACAGAACTTTACATTCCTCTTATGTGAATATTTACACTGAATGTTTGTGTCTCAGCTGCCAGTTAAAGTGCATTAAGCAAAAAAACAATTAAATTAAAACAATTAGAATCTACTTTTCAAAAGTGTGTCCAGCACAACAGAAAACAGGTTTGGATTTGGTTCCATGACCAGTGTGAACGTTCTCCTTTACATGAGTCGTGTGATGAGCGAGCGTTCGTTAGGAATCGTGAGTAAACTTGTGATGCTTCCATTTCTGAGGCTCCATATCTCAGAGGCCGTTTGTGTCGTCCTCATTAAAACCTCTCATATTGGACGATGCAACACATTTGTGTTGTAGACCCTGTGTGTTTGACGGAGATGCTCTGAGGCGTTAACGTTTCCTCTCAGGAACCTTGCAGTAGACTCGGTGTAACCTCCTGGTGTCGCCCCCTGCAGGCTGCTGGAGCTCCACTCTCCGGACGGCCAGCACACGGTGGTGCTCCGCTGCAAGGACGGGCCGTCGGCCAACTCCTGGTTCACCGCCGTCCACACCAACATCGCCGCCCTGCTGCCCCAGACCCTGGCCCACATCAACGCCTACCTGGGGGCCTCGTCCTCGGCCTCCACCCACCCCCACCTCAAGCACATCGGCTGGCTGGCCGAGCAGGTAGCTGCAGCCGGACGACGTCCTGCTCAGGATTCACGCTGATGTTCACGTGTTAGGCTGTGCAGCAGGACGGAGTCAGAATAACACCAGCAGTGGAGTCTGCTGATGGACAGCAGCTCCAGCGCTCTGAATAACATGAGACATGGTTTCAGGCTGCAGCATTCTTCATGTTTACTTCATCAGAGTAAAGATCAGGAGCTCCTCCACATGTGTAGCTGAGGTAGCTTAGCACAAACCCTGGATCAGTCTGAGGATCCTAAAAAGTCTTAAAAGGTCTTAAAGGATCATTGCGGCTTATTTGAACCTCCTGTTTGCTGTTATCGTGTGTGCTGGGTCTCTGATCATCCTGACATCACACCAATCAGCTTCCTGCTGCTTCCAAAACAAAAAGGAAACGTTTTTACAGGAAGTAGTTTTTGGTTTTAGTCTGATGGAATAAAAAGAGAAAGAAATGAGCCGCCTGGATCATTAGCATCAACAACAATGAATCAGCAACAAAACAAATGACATGAAAGCTTTTCTGTTTTTTTAAAATATTTTTTTGGGCTTATTGCCTT
>NW_007578883.1:24170-28102 GCF_000690725.1 Stegastes partitus | reverse complement strand
CTATAGCTAACTACAGCTAATTGTAGCTAACTATAGCTACAGCTACCTGTAGCTAAATACAGCCAACTACTACAGCTAACTATAGCTAGCTATAGCTAACTACAGCTAATTGTAGCTAACTGTAGCTAACTATAACTACAGCTGCCTGTAGCTAACTACAACTCACTACAGTTACGTGTAGCTAACTGTAGCTAACTACAGCTAGCTGTAGCTAACTATAGGCCTGTTCTTGGGCCGCCTGCTCAGCTAGGTGAGCTGTAGCGGCGGCCCACATGAAAGCTTTTCTTAAAGAATTCTGACGATGAAATGTAAAAGATAAATTTCCTCAATGTGATCTCGGTTGTTGGAGTTTTGGTGCCCAGTTTGCACAAAGCAAAACAAAAACATGTTCACGTCTGATGAGTCTGCAGTGGAAGCAACAGGAGGAAACGGCGTGGTGGCTTTTCTGTGTAGCGTTTGTTACTCGTACGTCACTTCACATAAAGCTCGACCTCAGACACCACGAGCTGGCAGCTCAGGAAGTGTTCTGATGTTGAGGTGTGAACCGGCCCACCGACACCAGCACTAATCTGAGTTCATCCACAGATTGAGACTCATGATTAAGTCGTGGTGAGTCTCTAGACGGCAGGCTGCTGGTCTTGACCGGCTCGGCAGGAAGCACAGACGGAGGTGTGATGTTTCCGGCCGAGCCCACCTCCTCACCACAGACAGTCGTGACTCAGACGAACACACGTCGGCTGTTTTCAGCCTGAATCAGGTCAGACAGTCAGAGCGAGCTGCTCAACTTCACCACAGCTGATAACCTTTAAGGTGTCGACACCGACTGCATCCTGGAGTTCATTCATTCACTCGTCGTCTCTCTGGAGCTCCTCAAACTGTTGGTCGGACACAAACCCAATCAAAAATCATCAAACTTTTATTTGTCTAATGTTTTTATTTATGACCTATGACGGGTTTTCAACCAGAACTGTGTGATCGTGTGAGTTTCTAAGCTCATATCGACTTTCTTCACACGTTAAAGCTAAAAGCTAAAAGCTAATGCCACCAATCTGAAAGTAGAAAACATCTGAGCTGTTATCTGTCACCTCCAGCCCTGTGATCGTGGCAGATCGTAGACGTTGTGCCGACACCGAGCAGCTTTGTGTCGTCACTCTGCTGGTTCTGGTCGGAGTCGCTCTGAGAGAAGCTCCAGCAGAACAGACCAGAATCGGTTTCTGGTGTCTATGAACGAAACCTGTTCTGTGTTTGTTGTTCTTGATGCTGCAGAGCTCTGTGACGCTGAACCATGACTTTGATCCCGCGGTGCTACATCACCATCACCGGCACCACACACTTCCTACACATCGGACCTTTATCATAAGTTCTGTGGGGTTCTGGTGTCATCCTGTTTACCGCCCTCGCCTGACGCCTGCCGACTCTCCTCCTCAGGTCCAGCTGGAGGGCGGCCGGCAGCAGTACCGGCCGGTGGTCATGGCGCTGACGGAGAAGGACATCCTGCTGTTTGAGTCGGTGCCGTGGAGCCGGGAGTCCTGGTCGGTCCCTCTGCTGACCCACCCGCTGCTCGCCACCAGGTAGAAAGCCCGCTGCAGGTCCGGTAGAGTCTGGAGCTCTGAAAAGACGGCTGCAGGGCGAGGTTCTGGCAGGAAATAATGTGAACTAAATGAATCAGCTCAGGTTAATTACTTAATTAGATGATTGAGGTTGGTGCTGTTTCCGCCTCCTCACTGCTCACTGGTCAGGTGTTATTACTGGTTATACTGGTATTACTGGTATTACTGGTATTACTGGTATTACTGGTCCTCTTCGACCCTCTGAACTCTGAAAGTTAACGTTTGTTTTTTATGTCATTAATCAGCCAGAATCCATAAAATCTTCTGAAATTCAACCCCGGTGCCAGAAAACGAACCAAATCTGAGCTCAAAGCTGTGACTGATGATTAAAATCAGTTTGTTCCACATTTAAAAACAAACCGTTTGCACCAACCTCTGTGAAAACGAACCGCTCTGAAGGTGTGGCGGCCTCGGCTGAGACCAGTTCTCTGCTTTAAACTGAATGAATGTGATGGTTTTGATCCTTTGCACAGCTCTGGGTGTTTACACCACGTTCCTGCACGCTGTCCATGTTTCTGACACTTTTTACGACTTTGAACTCCTCTGATTTGTTCCTCGTTCTGTTTGCGGTGAAACACTTGCTTTCTTCTTCCTGTCCTCTGGTTGTCGGGTTCTGTCATCGCTCCGACCCGACGGCACCGAATCACTGCAGCTTCCTCCAATGTTCAACATGTCGATTCCAGGGTTTTTTGCACGACGGAAATTCTGAATTCTTTTGGTCTTTTTTAAGGTTTTTCTGCATCAGGTTCAGTTTTAAGTCGAGGTTGTTGCTGCTAAAACACAATAACTGCAGGAAACAAACAAAATAACGAACAGACGTGTGCAGAGGAAGACGTTTGTCTCCTGCAGAGCTTCAGACGTCTTCTCCTGGATGCTCTGCACTTCACCTCTCGCCCGTGCAGCTGTTTCAGAACGTCTCGTGGGCGTTGAGCCTTTCTTGCTGCTGTGGAGGAGTCCTGACGATGTGTTTTATCGCCGTGACTCGTTAATCTTTCAGGGTTTCTGAGCTGCGCCGTGGAGGACGCGGGACTACGTAAGACTTTATTACTGTAACTGTCCTCTGGGTTTCTGGGGCAGCTTCCAACTGCCCCAGAAACTTCACATACGCTGTGATTCGTCTCGTTTTTAAGCTCCGAAGAAGGAAGTCTGGTGCCAGGACGGCAGCTTATGGTATAAAAAAGTCGAAAGTTCGCGAAAACAAGTTTATTCTCGTTTTCTGCAGTCGAAACAACATCATGTTGGACTTGAGGCCTGGTGGTTGTGACATGGGATTACATTTAAATAACAAACTGTGAGTCGTGGTGAAGAGTTTCCACCTCGTTATGTCCGCTCTACTTCTTCTTTCCACGAACTTCTGCAAAAGGAGAAGTTAGCGTGAAGCACGGAGGACCAGAGGAACTGGATTTATCCTCTAAAGCAAAACCACACATCAGACAAGCGCACAGAAAACATGTGAAGTACACGTTTAGCTGCTTGTGTTGCTGCTTACACCTGCTTTATTGGACTTTTATGCAAATCAGCCCACGTGTAACCAGACGGTGTATAATTAGCATATTTAAACATTAAAGTGAAATCTCTTTAAGGTAAAACTTGAGTGTAATTTGTAGTTTTTAGGAAAAAAGTCTGAAATGTTATCGTTCATATCTTTAAATTATCATTACTAATTCTTTATATCCTGCAGTAATGAGCTGGAGGAGTTTTAATTGTAATATGAAATGTGGAAAACATACAGCAGCAAACACATGAGGTGTGCAAAGGTGTCGACATCATCAGTCAGAGTAAATGTAAAGAATGAACTGTCTAGAATGTCCACAGGACACACAGAGGGTCCACATGGAGCAGAACATAGAACCTGAGCAGACAGATTGTACAGCAGAGTGGGTGCTATGACATCACAGTTAAAACATCTGGATTATTACCATCAGACCCGTTAGAACCCGGGTAGAACACCATCCTCATGCTGACCTGGTGCCGCCTGCCCTACTGTTCTAACACTGTCGGTATCCTTCCCTCAGACTGGTCCACTCCGGCAGCGCTCGCGGTTCTCCGGCTCAGGGTTCTGACCTGGTGTTCGCCACTCGGACCGGAACCGGCCGCGGCATCGAGTCCCACATCTTCCGGGTGGAGACCCACTGGGACCTGTCCTCGTGGACGCGAGCCCTCGTCCAGGGCGCTCACGCCGCCGCCGAGCTCATCAAGGAGGTCTCCATCGGTGAGTGTGGACTCTGAAGACACGTAAGAAGACTGATCAGGACGGTCAGCAGCCTCAGTCAATCCATAATCAGTTAATCAATAAGCCGATGGGAACCAGTGTGTCACATG
>NW_007578883.1:17123-20780 GCF_000690725.1 Stegastes partitus | reverse complement strand
GTTGTTCAGGAGAACCTGAAACCATCAGCAGAAGGTTGATCTTAGACACAGTTGGATGTTCCAACCAGACAATGAGCCCAAACACACATCAAAGTGGTGAAGAAATGGTTCCATCAGGCTGGAATGAAGGTTCTAGACTGGTCTCCCCAAAGTCCTGACTGGAACCATCCAGAACCTGTGGACTGATGAAGGAACAAGTCTGAGTCAGAAAGACGCCGAGTTTAGTTGAACTGCAGCGGTTCTGTCCAGAGGAGTCAGAGATGGACCAGAAGCTGGTGGACGGAACCAGAAGCTGGACTCATCAGACAGACGAAGAGCAAAACATCAGAACAATATGAAGCTTGAACGTCAGTCAGTGAAACAGATGAAGCAGCTACAGCAGTGAGTTCTTCCATCTCTGATTGTCTGGTCCTGACTCTGCCCTCCTCCCTCCAGGTGTTCGACCTCCACTCGGGTCCGAAGCCGGTGGTGTTCGTCCTCCACTCCTTCCTGTCGGCCAAACTCACCCGGATGGGCCTTCTGACGTGAAGCGACCGGCGCCGGCAGCGTAGACAGAAGGATTTCATCCTTCTTCTTCTTCTTTGTCTTTATTTTTTTTTATCTTGTCTTTCCAGTTCCTCCGTTCACAGCTGAAGCTAGAGCCGAGGCGGCGCTGCAGGGAACGTCTAACCCATCGCTGATTGTCTCAACCACGTGCCTTCTCTTCCAGCTTCTCCAGACGGAAGGGGCACTTCGCTTCAAGCGTTAGAAAACACATCGCTGTTAACAAGCTCACAACATTCCAGGTTCTAGCTGTGCTCACGGGACTGCGACGCCTCAGAGCGCCACTGAAACGTGTCCAGGAAGGCTTTTGTAGACACTTTGTTCTCTGCCTATCATTCCACAGCAGCCTTCCGTCTCCTCTGGGCTCTTCTTGGCGTCGCTGTCCGTCTGTAGGCCAGAGGCTGTTCTAGATGCCGAGTAGAGAAGAAGACGAGCGGCGTCGATGCTCCTCGCTCCTGCTGGCTGGATAGTGTGCCTGCACATTATCCCAAACTACTGTCAGGATGCCGTCTGTGCCTTTTTCCAACGTGTAGTGAAAGACTCTCTTTATAACGTTTTCCTGTTTTTGTTTTTTATGTCACGATGAGAGGACTGAACGCTTCGGACATGCACAAGCAATAGTATTACTCTGATAGTGTAACCCAGTGACTACGTTTGTTTTCTACCTGTATATCTCCTGATAGCATGACTCTCTGACAGATATATGACGTGATACCTCCCCTCCTCCACCCACACTACCGCCGCCGCCGCTTCACTTCCCTTCGCTTGAGATGATGCGTCTTTGGTCACAGCAGAGGAACCGATGTGTTCAGTCACGTCTCTGTTCGCTTGTTTCAGTCATTTGCTTCATAACGTCTTATTTCAGTGACTTTAACCCTCTGAACTGCAACACTTTCTGCTCCGTCTCCTGGTCCTTCACTGAGGTCCAACATAAAGTCCTGCAGCTCTGTGGAACCAGAACGTGAAGCAGGAGAGAGAGAACTACTCAGCAGGACTCAGAACCACAGAACAACATTTCTTTAAAAAGCTGAATTTCTTTGATTATTAATTTACAAAAATTGATAAAACCTGAAATCAGGATTTTTTGAAGGTAGTTCCGTCCATCATCTCTACACCTTNATCCCTTGACTGAATGTTAGCACGCTTTGGTGTTTTGAAAGCGGACGGAGGAGATGAGGGTTTGTTGATCAGTGCATGTTTCTGCAGGTTTAATGGTAAAACTGACTTTTGGATGAATGTTTGAAACATTGCTGCTGCTACAAGTATTAGCTTCTGTATCGCATCAAAAAAAAATGAATGGCAACAGAAAAATGTGTAAAAAAGATCTTCCTGCGCTGGTTTGAAGTGTTGTTTGGCTTTTCAACTTTTCTCTAAGTCCTGATCTAGTGAACACGATCAGCTGTTCTGTTCTTCGTTGTCTTTCTCCTGGAGCACCATGAAACCTGCTCGGTATCAGCGGACATGACAGAACATTTAGAGCAGTTCCTGAAGTCTCCACGTTCCTCCGTGCTGTTTGTTTCTTCGTCCAGGTTTTTAGCAGCTGTCAGACTCTGTCGTCCTTTCTGCTTCTTCTAGTCTGTTTATTACAGCCAACGTTGTCTTTAGCGCCACCTGCTGACGACGCTGCAGTTATTCAGTCCAGAGCAGCTCATGGACTGGGTTTCCGTTCCACTGGTCCTGACAGATTCATGCTGCTGATGTCACTGTGGTGGTCCGTCTGTGTGAATGCTCGGTGTTGATGGCTGTAGTCTTCAGTGAACACCTCGTTCCAGCAGCTACAGACCACAGAAGCTCCACAGTCATGTTGTGTTGTTGTGACTGAGCAGCGTTCACGTTGCTGCTGGTTTGTTGTCAGCGGAGCTCCGACAGCTTTGTTCAGAAGAATTCATGTTTCCAGAGAGAACGTTTGTTCACAGACTGAGCTCGGAGGTTTTTTCCAGGTGAGCTCAGATGAAGCTTCTTCCTCTAAAGGCCACAGTTCAGCGATCTGGAGGGAAGCAGCGACAGAAAGAGCAGCTCTGTCTGTGCAGGAAAAGCAGAAGTGGGAGGCAGCCGAGGGGAATGTTTCCACTCTGAGCAGAACAATAGCTGGCCGGCGCCGCGGCGCTGGAAAGCTTCAGCCGCTTTCATTCTGCTTCTCCGTCCGGCTGCTGCACAAACACACAGTTGTGCAGAAACATTCGAGCCAGTCCAGTTACAGTAACACACATGCAAATGCTTGGGGATCGAATAACCCCACAGTCATCCTGCAGGAGATCCAGTTGTCTCTGGGCCGCCGCTCGGCACCGCCGCTTATATAAAAGTGGGTTTGGTCAGCTGTCAATAAGTAGGTCAGCTGAGGGGATCTGGAGTCACTCAGCCGGGGCAGAAACCCGGTTTTAGCCATTCAGCCACATTTGGAGCTTTCTGGGGTGTTTGTGTTCTGAAAAGCACAAACAGAACATGTGAGGATGGGTTCCTTTGATTCTTAGAACGTCAGTGTGGGTTTTGGTGTTTTCTGACGTTCACCACACCACCTCCTGCAGGATGATTTAAGGCTCTCTCCTTGTCGTCCTGTCCTCCAGGCTGCACGCTGAACCGGCAGGACGTTCGGCTGACGCTGCACTACGAGAAGGGCTTCACGGTGACGAGGGAACCGGCCGACCCAGCGGGGGGCGCCGTGCTCTTCAGATACCCCTACGAGAAGCTCAAGATGTCCGCCGACGACGGAATACGCAACCTGTACCTTGACTTCGGGGGTCCAGAGGGAGAAATGGTAAATGATATAGTCTAGGTCCACTTATAGAGAACTGGTGTATGAGGGCCGTCTGTCGTCTCCAGTGACTCCTAGAACTCTGAATCTTCTCTGACGGAACCATTGAAACGTGAATCTCTGTCTCAAAAAACAATCCTGTAGTTTGGTTGCTTCATAGGTTTATTTTAGGTTTTCTAGAAATGTGACAGAATCATTTGGGTCAAAAACATTCTTACGAGAGCTGTGGGTTGTTGGTGATGCAGGACGTTGTGTTGATCTGATGTTCTTAGCAGCTTCGTTACTCCTCATGTTACTGAAACACAAACTAGCAGCTGCTGCTGAGAGACGACTGGTCAGGATGGTCAAGAGTCAACCAGGAA
>NW_007578883.1:5593-14968 GCF_000690725.1 Stegastes partitus | reverse complement strand
GGTGTCCTCACCGGGACGCCAACCGGAGACCTTCTAGCTGTGATGCTAACAGTGCTAACCACTGATCCACCTGCAGCTCCAGCTAGCTCCAATATTGGAGACAACGTTGGCTCTACGTGTTTCACTATTTATATTTTTACAGTTTGGACAAACTGTGTGTTTTTCTGCACACGTTTCTAGAAGATGCTCCACCTGGACGTGTCTCCAACAACTGGTTCCTCTGGTTCTGAGCCGTGCTGCCTTTAGTTCACTGACTGGTTAGTTTCACATCAGTGAGCAGAATCAGGATGAACATGTGCAGCGTCGGGTCATCTGCTCTACCTGTCAGATGCATCCCTCCATCATGGGTTGGTTTCTGGTCTCTGCTTTGCGTGAACTCGTCCTCGCGGCTTCACAGAGCTCAGGATTCATCCGATCGGAGCAAACACTCGAGTTTTGGTGTTTTTTTGACTGAGACGTGTAGAACAATGTGATTCTGATGAAATATCACAGTATTGATCGTAGCTTTGGTTCAGTCTTCGGATTGAACCACACGAGTAGTTCAGGGACCAGCGGAAAATGGAACATCGCTTTTTTCTGGGTTTTTTTGTTTTTGGCTTAAATGAATTCTCTCATTTTGCATTTTTTCCGCATGCCTTTCAGATCTTCTAGTTTTGCAGTTCAGAGGGTTAAACCTTCTTTTCTCTTTAGAGATCAACAGTCGAGCACTAAATGCACCAAATGAATGGTTTCACTGCAGTCGGAGGAAACGCGCTCGTTTCCAGAAAGACGTTCGCTGTCGGGGAAAGAAAACAAACGACTTTTAGCCATTAGCATAAAATATATTCACTATAACGTCATTTAACCTTAAAACTATGTAAAAAGGCTCCGGTTGAGCCTGTAGCTTTATATAAACGGTTGGAACTAGTTTGTCCTTAAAGTCACGAATGTCGGAGGAACAAGAATGAAATCAAACCGAGAACATGTTCCACGTAAATGAGCTTCTTCTGGAGCTTTCAGCCACATCTCTCTGTCTTTGCTCAGGAAGCATCACAGCTGTTTGTAGTTTGAATGAATTTACAGACTTTATGAATCACTTTTACAGACTTTACACGAAACCTGAACTAAAAATGCTAAATGTGCTAAATGCACAGACGACGTGTTGTTGCTTCTCCAGCTTTGTTTTTCTATTAGAAATAAGGAGATAACTTAATAAAGTGTTCTTTAAATGTGCTGCATACACATAGTATTTGATTTAAAGGTGCTTAAACACAGTAAACCACATGAACACCTCTGGATCTAAAGGCTACAGAGACGTTAGCTACGATGCTAACCAGGCTAGTTAGCACTTAGCAGGAAGGTTTGATCTGGTCTCACTTTCTCCTCCAACAGAAAACATTTAGCTGTTAATTCTGATTTATGCGGTTGAACAAGTTCCACTGTGAAGACGTCGCAGCATTAAAACGGGAGAAAAGTGGCTAAATTAGCTTCTGCTAATGCTAACAGCTAGCCTAAAGTAGCTGCTGCAGTTTGGTTTTAGCTCTTTTGTAGCTTTTGTTTGTTCTGTTTCCTCCCAAATATTAACATTTCTAACAAATAACATATTTTATAAATGCTGTAAAAGTCAGTATTACATGGTTATGTAGTTATGATATAAACGTCTAACCCGTACTGTTCTACCGCAGATGTTTTAGTGTCGTAATAAAAACCATAACAGCACACGTATTTGTAATGTATGAACAAAGAATTAGACATTTTAAATTGGTGGCATTTGAACTAAAACTGGATGACGAAAAACACGATAAGCATCATTTAGTGCTCAACATGTTTTAGTTTTTACGTCCCTATAAAAAGCTGTTAAAATAAAATGCAACTAGCCAGATAGTCTTAATTCTATCTGTTAATAATGTGCTGGTGTGTTGACTCGGGACTGTTGAGCTGTTTGATTTAATTGAGGTTCTGTTCTGTGACCCGTCTGCGGCTGAAGACAGCCAGATGCAGTTGAAAGCTCTGGAACAAAGTTCTCAACCTGCGATTCCCTCAGTGACAGTGTTTACGTTTCATTGTGAACGATTCAGACGCCTGCAGCCGTCGTTTCACGTCACTAAACCTGAGCTGATGTTCTTACGTGTTCGGTCCGGTTCTGCCTTCGGCCCACCTGCCTGAGATGAGATTCACTAATAAGCTCAGCGTTCCTCTAGTAAACAGTTCGGCTGCTTCTTGTTGCTGAAGCTACCTTCAGCGGAGCCTCTGTGTTCTGTCGGACCAGAACAATGAGTCTCTGTGTCCGCTGAGAACAAAAGGACCCGTCTGTGCTCGGATCAGGAACTGACCGCGTCGACCTCGGCGCTGTTTGAGCAGAAGTTCATACGTGAAAGTGAAAATACAGCCGAGTCCAGTTCCTGTTTGAGCTCATTTCAAGCTGCGGTTAATGATGTTAAAGCAGAAGTCGAGTTTGTTTCGCTTTGACCCTCTGAACCCCAAACTGGTTCTGTTCCCGTCACATTCCTCGTCACTGTGGAAACAGCACCAGAACGAGGAAGGAGAGAAGTTCTGTTTGTGCAGGATGACAAAGTTAGAACGACAGAAATGATGGAAATGGAAACATGAAGGTTGTTTATCTTTGATCATTAATGTTAGAAAAAGAAACAAGGATTCACCTTCTAGAAAGGTTTCCAGCATGCAGAGCAATGAGGCTCCACAAACCATAGATATGAACTATCTCCATGTTCCTCTCTGTTCCTCAGCTGTAGGAAGATGTTCCACCATCAGCTGGATGTATCTCCATCAGCTGGTTCCTCTGTTCTCTGGTTCTGATCCATGCTGCATTGATTCATTGATCAGAACTAGCAGAAACCCAGCGGCTCTACGTCCTTTACATCTTTTACTGCGAGTATTTTGATCTGGTTCTGTAGTTCTCTGCTCTGAAAACAAAGCAAAGAGTTGTTGTGATGTGACTGTCGGTTGAGCCTCTGATGCTTGTGGACTGAAGTGTTTTTAGAGTTTGTGGTTGTTCTTTATGAGGAAGCTTTAAATCGACCGACCAGGTTTTGGGGTCCAGAGGGTTAAAACATCAGCTCTGAGATTCAGAGGCGTTTAGTTCCTGCATCGTTTGAAGCAATACTGAATGATTCTACGTTAACCTTCACGTCGCCGCTGACGGGAAGCTGCAGGCCGTCCCTCTCTGATGCACTCACCTGTCGGGCCGTCACACCTGTGAATGTACTCCCTCCTCCTCCTCCTCCTCCTCCTCTCTCCCGTCTATGCAACGCTTCAAACAAGAGGTTTCTGGAACCAAAGTCAATCTGTGGCAGCTTGCGTCCAACACAATCATAGAAGTGAACAAGAGGAAACGTGCTGCTGCTGCTGCAACAAGCCGTCATATGCAAAGTATTGTAGACTCCTTCAGTAGACCATGTACGATACCATGTAGTAATCTCAGTGTAAATAAAACTCTTATAAAGTACAGCAGCTCGTGTGTGTCGCACACTGTGTTGTTTCTTTGGATGTCATTCAACTCATTTTGTGCAGAAGTGGATTTCATGCAGTGTGTTCCATCGGTCTGTAGTCAGATGTGCAGTGACGGACGCTTTTCAACATTAATCTGATATAATTCAGCTCTTCTATGCATAAATCTGACATTTTCACTATTGATCTCACACATGAAGCCATAACCTGTAGCTTTTGTGCCATGTGTTATTACTTACAGCCATGTTTGAGCTCCTCTATCCGTTACACACTTATCTGGTATATCTGAGCTCTTACATCCAGAACATTTACCCGTTCTCTGGTGATCTCATAATTTCAGCTGACTGTCTCAACTGTTCATCCATTATATTTTAACATTCACCCACTCCTTCTAACCATGTATGTGTTGCTTTTACAGTTGTCACATTTATTACCTGCAGCTCTATTTTAACTTTCATCTGTAATTTCTTTTTTTTTTCTTTTACATTTTTTGGGATATTTCAGTTTTTATATCCACATTTATCCATGACTTTTTCAGTTGTTAATTACCTGTAGCTTTATTTCTGCTTTCATGCCCATAACTTTCAGTATTTCTCTGCTGCTTTTAGATGATTAATTCTGCTGTGTATCTATTACTTTTATTTGTTTCTGCTCATTTATCCTTACCTTTTGACTTCCTTTGCCTCTTCACTCCATTTAACGTAATAATAATGTTTGTGGTTACATTGATGTAATTATTTTGAAAGTTTATGCATCACTTCAACAGAATTGGAAGCGTCGTCACCGCTGCACTACTGATAGCAGCCGCTGGGTGGCGGTAACTGCAGCTCACTGTTTATCTGCTGCTCCTGGTGATGTTTGTCAAGTATGCGGGTGTAGCAACATAAAAGGAAGTGATCATTTATATTTTCAAATTAACCTCATATATAGTGCTTTTCATTCTTTTAGCAAAATAATAATAATAATAAAAGTAGAAAGTTCATTTAGAAACTACTTTATTTTTTTAACGTATTCTTGATTCTATTTTGCGGATATGTGTGTTTTGTTGTTATTATTATTAATGCTTGTTGTTGTTGTTTTCTGTCATATTTTGAAAGTCTCGAACGGTTGCCGTGCTCGTGTGCGCTAGCTTGTCGCTAGCCGCAGTGTTGTCAGGTCGAGGCGGAGCTGTCATCTTTGCTAGCTGCCGTGTTAGCCGCTGTTGTGTTTTGTCATGACAACCCGTCCCGTTAGAAAATAGCGCAGCTCACGGGTTCATTCGTTCACGGATCCACCTTGGGAGCGGACAGAAGTCTGGGCGGACAGCGGAACAGTGAGATGAAATGACAACGTCAACATTACAGGTGCGGTTAGCTCGCTAGCTAACGTTAGCGTCATATAACTTGGTTTAGCGCTAGCCTCTGTCTTATATTAGCATACGCTCGGGCACAGAGCTAACCGTTGATGTTTTTTAGGAAAGTTGAGAATCCAACGTTGTTTTTGCAACCCGGAAAGCACTGATCGTTGTTCTGAAGGTATATTTATGATCTGCAAAGACTCTCCTATTCATCCGGTTGATCAAATATTTTGTCCGCTGAACCATTAAATAAGAAATTTAATTAGTTTCCCAAGTTGCGCCTCTGATTGCTAATCAAAACAAAGATGGCAGCCGGTGCGCCACCTGACAGAAAACAATTAAGTGAAGGTGGGAAACGGGTTAAAAGTCATTTTAATCAGCCAGAGGACGAAGTATGCTTTACGCAGATGGTTAGAGGAGACTCCAATGATTCTATAGATACCTTCATGTTAATGTGAAACGATTTTTAGTCGACCGTCTGGTTTCTCAGATGTCGGCTATTAGTGAAATAACGGAGAGCTGTAAGAGCCAGTGTATGCTAATACAGCTGGAGCTAGCTTAGCCATGTAGCAGCTTTAATGCAAGTTAATGTCCAGTAACCAGCTGACGGTGAAGCTGCTGAAGGTATTAGCATGGTAGCTCAGTTAGCTGAGGTTCAGATGTTCCGTTAACACATCCATGTAGTGCTGGTGTCCAGACTGGCTGGTTAGTGTAGAAACATTAATGACATTTGGGAGTTGTGGGGATGGGTCTGAGCTCGCTGAGGTCCAGCTGCTCTGGAGGCTGTTTGCAGCTGCAGCAGGCTGCTAGCAGGGCTGTGGCCTCAGCTGCAGGATGGAAGCAGAGCCTGTTGTTTGGGGACTGTGTAGGAACCCTGCTCTGAACCCTGTAGATGGCCAGAGTCCTGATGAAGGGCTTTGTTTTGGTCCGAGCTGTGTGCTGGTGTGCAGGCTGATGGAGGAGGACCAACACGTGTCCACCTCCCTCCTCCACCTCCTGCCTCCGCCCACCACTGTGTCTGACTTTATGTCTCTGCTGCAGAAAGCGATTGATCTTGTCACCAAAGCCACAGAGGAGGACAAGGCCAAGAATTATGAGGAGGCCCTGCGCCTGTACCAGCACGCTGTGGAGTACTTCCTGCACGCCATCAAATGTAAGCGCCGCATCCGGACACACATCCGGACCGACTGCTGTGTGGCGTTCTCATGCTTGATTGGAATTTCATCCTGTCCTTCCAGATGAGGCCCACAGCGACAAGGCGAAGGAGAGCATACGAGCCAAGTGCATGCAGTACCTGGACAGAGCGGAGAAGCTCAAGGACTACCTGAAGAACAAAGACAAGCAGGGCAAGAAGCCGGTGAAGGAGGCCCAGAGCAATGACAAGTAGGCTGCTGCTCTGCTGCCAGCGCGCTCACCAGCCACAGGATGGACCTGGTACCGTGTTCTCACTGTGGTTCTGTGTGTTTCTAGGAGCGACAGCGACAGCGAGGGAGAAAATCCAGAGAAGAAGAAGCTGCAGGAGCAACTGATGGGTGAGTGGAGAAATCAGTTAGTTAGTTAGTTAGTTAGTTAGTTAGTTAGTTATTAGGACTGAAAACAATGAATAGATTTTAAGCTGAAATGGGGCTGCAGGTGGATCAGTGGTTAGCATCGTGGCCTCACAGCTAGAAGGTCGCCGGTTCACGTCCCGGTGAGGACACCCGGGATCTTCCTGCGTGGAGTCTCCATGTTCTCCCCGTGCAGCGTGGGTTCTCTCCGGGTTCTCCGGCTTCCTCCCAGGATGAAGGTGTAGAGATGATGGATGGATGATTGTTGTTGTATTTAACTAGACTGTAAAATGTGCAGTACTTACATGCTCCTTAAAGCAACCGACATGTTTTTATATCAGATGCTATTTTTATTACTTTTACTTGTTTTATCTGTTGAGCACATTCACAGCTGTTCTGGTTCTGGTTCTGTCTCCTACACCATTTGAACCTTGTAATAAATACGTACTGGAAGCAGAGGGTATCTTGACGTCCTTGTATCAGAACATGAAGCGGTTCGTACTCTGATGTGCTGTCGGGTCGTCATGTCGTGAATCTGCTGCACCATAAATATTCAGCTGAAGCTTGAAACAACACCTCGATATCAGATGGAAACTTTTCAGCCGGATATTTTCCTTTAGTTGCTGGACTCTGGTTTTCAGGTGTGTGATACGTGGAGTTTTTTAGAACTGATCTTGGAGTCACGTTGCTGAGTTTGTAGTCCGCCGTGTGGCCTGATGTCGTCTTCACATCCTGAAGCCTAAACTCAGACGCAGAAGTTTGGTTTGTTGTCACGGTGAGACGATGCCGCAGCACCTGGACGTCAGGTTTAGTGCAGAACTGCATGAGGACGAGTTTAGTTCATGAATCTGATCTAAAAGCAGAACTGGAGCATGAAGATGATGTAACCATGGAAACCTGTCCAGTTCCTGTCCTGAGACGTTCAGACTGATCAGTGATGCTAATAATCGCCTGTTTACACATTTAGCTGCATGAAGCTGTTTCCATGATCCTGTGTCTTCATACGGGGTAAAGACGGCGTCGCTGTTCTGCTGCTGGGATCAAACTGAACTCGGTCCGCCTGTGATTCGATCCTGACGTTCACCTGAAGCTCTCTGAGCGTGTCCTGTTGCTCTCTGCTGATGCTGAACTCTTAGTTTTTTTAAATGGATTTACTTTAAATCAAACTGTTCCTTTTTGGCTGCTTTTTGCAAATTTAAAGTGATTTTAATGAAATATTGTGACTTTAAGTTCAGATTTCGGTCATTTTTAGACAGAACTCTGCATCGTACATGAAGAGTCTGTGTTTGTCTCTAATGAATGGTTGAGTTTGTTTTAAAGCAGACACAGCTGTCCAACCAATCCTGTTCCAGCATTCAGAGCCGTAGCGTCTGTCTTTGTGTGACGAGGCGTCTCCAGCAGACTCGTGCATTCAGGCCTGTTAGTAACAGAGGGGCTTGTTTCAGGTGCTATTGTGATGGAGAAGCCCAACGTGAGGTGGAACGACGTGGCCGGACTGGAAGGAGCTAAAGAAGCTTTGAAGGAAGCCGTCATCCTGCCCATCAAGTTCCCTCACCTCTTCACAGGTACGTTCACTCGTTAACTCGCCCCTCTGTGCAGCTCGACTCGTGGCTCCGTCGGCCTGACCTACAGGTGTGCTTGTTGGCAGGTAAACGCACTCCATGGAGAGGAATCCTGCTGTTCGGTCCTCCAGGAACGGGGAAGTCATATCTGGCCAAAGCCGTGGCCACCGAAGCCAACAACTCCACCTTCTTCTCCGTGTCGTCCTCAGACCTCATGTCCAAGTGGCTGGGAGAGAGCGAGAAGTAGGTTCCTGCTGCTGGAGCTGTGGTCTGGGCAGAGACACCACGCTGCTCACATGGAGGAGGAGGAGCTTCATGACTCCACATCTCCATCCTTCTGGAGCCACAGCAGTCCGTTAATGGACCTCAATCATACGTTTGGCAGCTGGTTGATCAGGTTAAGAACAGAGTTAAAATCATCTGAATAGTGGCTTCAGGTGCAGCATCAGGTGGAACATCTAGAACCTTCTCCACTGTGGTTCATGTAAATAAAGGCGGAGTCAGCACATTGTGTCTCACCTCCAGTCTTGTCAGAAACACATTTCAGTGAGTGGTTTTTGGAATGAAAGAGAAGAATGTTGGTCCAGTTTAAATCCAGGACCAGAGATCCTCCCAGTGAAGCGATCGTCCAATCAGGTGCAGCGGTGGTTGGTTTTAGTTGAAGAGCGTCTGTAAGGTGACTCTAAAACTCAGAGCCCCTCCAGAAGCTTCCTGCTGCCCACAGCTCCCAGTCAGCCCAGTTACAGCCGTTTGATTCTTTCTCGTGTCTCTCTGACTCGTGTCTCTCTGACTCGTGTCTCTCTGACTCGTGTCTCGTGTCTCTGCAGGCTGGTGAAGAACCTGTTCGACTTGGCTCGCCAACACAAGCCCTCCATCATCTTCATCGACGAGGTGGACTCGCTGTGCGGCTCCAGGAACGAGAACGAGAGCGAAGCAGCCCGACGCATCAAGACCGAGTTCCTGGTCCAGATGCAGGGTGAGTCCAGAACCAGAGCCAGAACCACCAGAACAGTATCCAGATGAAGGCTTGAAGCCCACATTCTGCTGTCTGTGCCTGTAAACGGTCTGCAGACTCGTTTAGAGCTGATCATCTGCTGCAGGTCGACGTCTCCTCACTTTGAGTGTAAACAGTTTGACTGGAAGCAGCAAAACTTTATTGAATCGAGAATCACTGCAGGAACACAACAGATCCGATCCCATGTGTCAGTGAACACATGCTGTTTGTTCTGTGTTCCTGCTGTAAACCGAGTCCGACCTCACGCTGCTCCTCCGTAGTGGATCAGGTTTCAGGTTTCTCTGGTTCCACAGGTGTCGGGAACAACAACGACGGGATCCTGGTGCTGGGAGCCACCAACATCCCCTGGGTGCTGGACGCCGCCATCCGCAGAAGGTCAGAGGTCCATCGCTGCTCTGCTGTTAGCTTAGCATCCACTAGTTCAATGTTAGCTTAGCATCCACTACTTCACTGTTAGCTTAGCATCCA
>NW_007578883.1:0-4879 GCF_000690725.1 Stegastes partitus | reverse complement strand
CGTAGCAGCGTCAGAGTCCGTTTGCTGACTGTGCTGAAGCTGCAGTTCAACTTGTCGCCGGTCAGGTTTGAGAAGCGCATCTACATCCCCCTGCCGGAGGAACCGGCCCGGGCCCAGATGTTCCGCCTCCACCTGGGCAACACGCCGCACAGCTTGAGCGAGGCCGACCTGCGGCAGCTCGCCAGGAAGACCGACGGCTACTCGGGCGCCGACATCAGCATCATCGTCCGGGACGCTCTGATGCAGCCGGTCAGGAAGGTCCAGTCGGCCACGCACTTCAAGAAGGTGAGAGGACGGGTCGGGGGTTCTACATGGAGCTGTTCACAGCTCAGACAACATGGACCGTACATGATCAGTGTGGTACCGTGGAGGGATGTTTAAAACCAGGAGCATAAATTAAAATCTAATATAGAGTTTAATCAGGTCAGTACAGACTGTCTGTAGTCAGTCAGGTTGTGTGACATGTAGCACTGTAGGGACTAAATCTAACTCACTTTGTGTCATCTGTTATTAAACTGGTAGAATAAATAGTAAATATTGATTTTAATTAGATAAATATGTATATAACTGTATCAGGTACATTTGTAACTTATATAATGCTATCATAATTAGTTGTATTTAAAATATGAATATTTAAATCGTCTGGTAGAGTTCGTATGATGATGTGTAATGTTTAAAGTTATCAGATAAATGTGTGATTTTAATCTCACTTCTCTGGGTTCATGTTTAAACTGTCCCATAAATAACAGGAACTTACATCAGCAGAAAAACTAAACTTAAATTTTTAGAATCTTCAAAGTTTCTCCATCGGAGCGTCTGATTGGCTGTAAGTCATCCAGTAATAAAGGATGAAGTCAGAACTAGCTTCAGGACTCAGACGTCTGGTCTGAATCATCTTCATCAGAGCAGTTTGTGGACAGAGTGAGCAGAACTCTCAGGTTCTGGAGGAGGTCAAACACACAGGACATGATGGTGCTAACGTGTTCCTGCAGGTCCGCGGTCCGTCCCGGAGCAACAACCAGGTGATGGTGGACGACCTGCTGACCCCGTGTTCCCCCGGAGACCCTGCAGCCATAGAGATGACCTGGATGGACGTGCCGAGTGACAAGCTGCTGGAGCCCATCGTCTGCATGGTGAGCTGCTCGCTAGCAAGGGTCAGGACAGGAGGTAGAAGGACCGGTCCAACATGGACCTGCAGCACCCTTATCTACTGACCAGAGTTCTACCTTCAGACTGTGAATGTTCCAGAGGTCCAGGTCCTTCAAGTCCACAGAGGAGGGTCCAGATTGATCACTTTAATGGACTTTTTCCATCATTTCTGAGCCTCAGAACTTCATCAGTACAGCAGATAGACACATGACATTTAGGAGGAAGAACACATGTGGGTTCTGCTAGAACCTGACACCAGATCAGTTCTACATCCATCCAGGTGTCACAGAAGATTAAAAAAAAAAAAAACATGGTCAGATTTTGAACCAGTTTGAGTCGTTTAGGACGACTTTCATGTAATTCTGAACAATTATTTGAGTCCTTTTCACCAGTTCTACAGCACTTGGACAAACTTTGAGAACTTTGGGGCCGTTTCTGTGATTTTAGACGACTTTGATGTAATTTGACCAGTTTTTTTGAAGGAGTTCTGGTAGAACCTGACACCAGATCAGTGAGTGGTGGTTGTCGTCGATGGTTAGTTAGCAGTAGATTCCTAAAACGAAGTGAACATGAGGTGTTAGCATTTAAAACGCCCTCTGCTCGTAGATAAATCAGGCCGTCAGCTGGATAACTCTGACACCAGACCACCGTTTCTGTGTCTGAGCTGCAGTGTGGTGTGTTCAGGGAGCATCAGGAAACTAGAGAAGCAGATGTTTAGCACAGTTTATAGCAGAGGCATCAGGAAGGAAGGTGTGGGGTTGAGTTGCTGATGGTTCCTCTCCTGTTCTGCTGTTTCAGTCGGACATGCTGCGCTCTCTGTCCACCACCCGGCCCACCGTCAACACTGAAGACCTGCTGAAGGTGAAGAAGTTCACAGAGGACTTTGGGATGGAGGGCTGAGGCGGAGGTCCGGCTGCTCCTCTAACACTCCCCCTGCTCCTCCTCCTCCTCCTCGCCCTCCTCCCCCCGTAGGCTTCGTCTCGGCTGGGCTCCTGGCTCTGCGGCCTCCTGTGGATCCTCGGAGCTCAGCGGAGACGTCGGTGTGATTCAGTAGCTGGACAGTAGACCCACATCCCGCCCCCCCGTCTCACACCACTTTCACTACAACAAACTGTTCATGTGCGTTTTCCGTGAGGAGAAGCCGAAGCGTGTCCCTCTGAGCCGACCCAGGACTGATGGCTGTGCTGCCGGGCCGCGGCGCCGGAGGAAGCTGCTTCTCCTGCAGGCATGCGAGTGTGTGAATGCATCTCAGTGTTTTTATTGAATCGTGTGTCTTCATGTTGGTGTGGGAAACGTCCAGAGCTCCGTTATTTTGTTATTTAAACTGTCTGACCGGGCCGGAGCAGCAGGAGATGTGCTCCACAGAGAACAGGTGGCGCTGCAGCTCCAGAACCGGATCAGTCACTGAGGTTTGTGTTGTTATTCCAGCTGTTCCTGGATGCTTCCTGGGTTGTCCTCCTCGCTGCCTTTGGTCTCTCCACTGGCTGTCCAGCGTAGTCGTTGACCTGCAGCTCATTGAATCAGAAACACCGTATTTATATATTTAAACAAAAGAGAAGCTGAAGTACATGTGGGGTTTCTTTGTCTTCTGTCGCAGCTCTGGAGCAAAACGAGACATTCAGAGATGTAGAACGTGTTTCTTGTTATTCTCAGACGTTGAGCTGATTAACGTCTGTGATCTGTTGTGGAGCTTTCAGTTTTTCCACATGACCTTCCTCAGCAGCTCAGCTTTCTTCACTACATGTCCCAGAATGCACCTGTCTGTTCAAGCTTCATCTGTTCTTCAGTAGTTATTACACGGGTTCTCCGTTAACGGATCAGTTTGGTTTCTGAAACATCGACCAGCGTGAAAACCGTCGGGTTCGGTCCAGAGATGTTCAGTTTCCTGTCAGCAGGACGGAAACCAGGAAACGTTCGCTGAGTTCAGACGGGTTCTGTTTTTAAAAGTGACTCAAACCGATCGATTGTTAAACTAGTTGGAGTTAGCAGCTCTACGTACAGCGTGTCTGTCGCTGCCTGTGGGGGTTGAGCTGCATCGGTCAGGACGTTATGAACCAACAGGTGAGTCCCTGTTAAAGGTGGAAACAGGACGTCTCCATATAAGGGCGTCCTCTATGTTCAGCTTCAGGTGAGCTCTGATCAGGAAGGTGGAGCAGAACCGAGGAAGCATCCAGTCACAGGAGCTCCAGGAGGATCAACCTGAAGTCACTGAGCTTAGCTTCCTCAGTGATGCCTGTGAATGACTGAATGACCTCCTGATCCGATGTCCAACGGCGCCACCTGCTGGTTAGTCCCAGTATTAATCTTGTTGAAGTTCAGATGGAGCCAGGCGTTGAAGAACCCATGGAGCACATCTCTTGTTGCGCTGGTCCAACAGTATTCAGAACCTCCTGGTGTCGGTGAAGGAAACTGAACACTTGAAGCCCGGTGAAGGACGAAGGCCTGAAGTTTGGTTGGTTTCTTTTGTTTTGGGACTCTGACGGTTCACAGAGCTGTGTTCAGACAGTAGAGGTCCAACTCGCTGCTGGTGGGTCTGTCGGTACCGAACCACCGCTGACCATGTAACCATTACTACTAATTTATCCTGAATTAATAAAAACTGACATTTCAAATGAAAGACAAGGCGTCAGTGGTTCTGTTTTTACTGGATGGTTTGAACATGAAGAGCGTTCTGCTGGATTACTGGTAGCAGCTGGACTGACTGAAGACGTTCCACCTCCATCCAGGAGGCTTCATCAGCTCTGACTGACCAGTGGGGAGTTCCACAGACTGATATCCTGAAGGAGACGTTAACACGAGAGAAGAAGCCCTCAGACCTCCAACAGGAGAGACCATCCGTCAGCAGAGGTGGAGGTCTGAGGCATCACCTCTCACCTGTTCAGTCCTCAGATCTCCCCCCAGGAAGATGAACCCACATCCACACTGAGCCACAGAGACCCTAACGAACCCCACTGTGGCAGGGGGAGCACTAACGACCCACATAACGAGGGGGAGGAGCAACAGACCCCCAATTAAAACTCAGGTGTTAACGTCTCCTTCAGGATATCAGGATGTGGAACTCCCAACCAGTCAGTCAGAGCTGATGAAGCCTCCTGGATGGAGGTGGAACGTCTTCAATCAGTCCAGCTGCTACCAGTAATCCAGCAGAATCCTCCACCGCGCTGTTTGTACACGAGCACTTGTTAAATAAAGTTGTTTAAAAACAAACTTGAAGCTAACGCATGACTTCCATCTCATGTATTTTAAAGTTCTTCCTCTCCAGCGTCTGATGGCGCCACCTGCTGTCCGTCTCCTGACATTAACCACGTTCCAGGTTTTCTGGACGTGAGCTCCGCTCTGACAGAGGCTGGGTTCCTGGACCTCGTAATTAGGGTCCGAGCACCAAAGGGTGTGAAGACCCTATTGGAACTGCTCGGATTATTATTATTATTCGTGCCAAAGACACGCGTTTTTGAGGCCCTAAACATACTCGAAAACTCACCAAAATTGCCATGTACATCAGACCCGGTGAAAAATTTTATAATTTGGAAGAACAATTCACACCTCAATAGAAAAATTGCTCCACAGCGCCACCTTCTAAATTGTCAAAAGCACATTTGGCCTAGAGCTACGCAATTTTGTAGGCATATAGAGCAGGTCAGGATGAATAAAAAAGTCAGGCTGGGCCAAGTTGTAAAATGCAACACAGCTCAAAGGCGCTCCCTCCAATATTTGCCATTGGGGCTATGGT
>NW_007578882.1:215290-238727 GCF_000690725.1 Stegastes partitus | reverse complement strand
GCAAGATGTTGTAAGTTTAGGTGGAACTGTAAAATCTGGCTGCACAAGCTGAGGTCAATTTTTCCTGTCATCTCTTGGGAGCAGAAATGTACGAACAAGCAAAATAGATAATCTCATGCAGAAGAAAATGTTGTGCTGTAAATATTGGAGCAAAATGTTCTCCATTTGTTTACATGTATAACGTTAAATTCTGAGATTCTGTGAATGTGATCCACACACAACTGACATAACAGCATTACATCAGTAATAACACGGACAGGACGGCTCTTACTTTTTTCTCTCGTAGAAATGTTTTCCGATGTGGGAAGGCAGCAGGCGGCGAATGCGGGCATCAGAAAGAAACAGATCAAAGTTCCCCAGCAGGCGGCGCTTAGCCTCATACGGTTTATACTCTGTCTTCAACACCTTGTATGGAATGATCTGCCAAAGACACACAGACACACGATTATTTTCAGTATTTACAGAGGTGTTATTGTAGAATAAAAACCTTTTAAGATGGTACTAAAGCTGTGCAATAATCGGTTTCCAAATAAAAATGAAACTAAATGCCTGCAATTGGAGATATACGAGGTAGGGCTATTAAAGGATGGGGCTAATGCGGAAATTGAATCTTTTTTAATTTGAAAAGACAAAGACTTTCTAGGTTTGTATATGACATAGTTTATCTATGGGTATTTAATGGCCATACTGCGTACATTTTACAAGTCTGCTCCAGACTTTCAAAAATTAAAACCACACAAAACATGACAGCACTTTAGTATGGACACAAATATGCATTAACATAAGGCCTGTAAATCACACGATGGCACTGTGAGCGTAGTGAACAGTGAATGTGTACTGTGTGTGTTTGAGACTATGTGTGTGCGAAATGTGCACTGTTTATTACTTCTTTTAATTTATTTCTACTTTATATTTTTTTTACTTTGTAACATTTTTCTACTTTCAACATATTCATCAAGCACGGTGCACTTAAACTTAGTTGTATGTCTAAACAATGACAATAAAGAATCTGAATCAAATTATATAATCTGTCAGGAAGATAGCAATTAGACATTTTCCTCTAATCATCTATTCCTCATTGGTATAACAACACAAGTAGTTAGTCAGAGTAAGGATGTATAACTCACTGTGGTTGATAAACTAACCTTGAAATCCTGAATGTACATTATAGTTAATAGTGCATTTACTCCAGTTAAACACTGTGGCTGTATTCCAGATCACACTTTTTTCTTTTAGTGTGCACTACAGCCACCCTTACAAAGTACTCACTCTTTCATGCTGTATGCATACATTTGGAACATTCAACTTTGTCATAACTATGTGCCTTAAACTTTAACCATTGCAGTCGTGTGAGCGGTCATCGGTCTGTGTGTTGTAGGTGGCTCAAGCTTGTTTATACTCGCATGGGACACTGTGACCTAACAGCACAGAGGATTGTGGGTCAGAATGACCAGAAAAGCAAGATGGCTTGCTTTCTCCAAAATCTGTATAGATATAGTAGGACCGCCGGTATTTTGGCCATTCTATGTTTTGGAATACTGCACACCTTTTTATGTCATGCAGCTGTTAATGCTGAAATGATCAAAGTGGCTGTTGTCACTGCTTCATAAACTCTATGACTGGCAGGTACCTCAGATATGTTTTTGACACCTTTCTCCTCAAGGAACTTCTTATAAAACCTCTGGGTCTGCTCTGAGGTCATCTTGGGCTCATCTCTGGTGAAGAGGCAAATCTCATCTGTGTCAGTCCGCTGGCCATGAGGCAAAGGACTACAACAAACAAACAACAAGACAATTACGAAAAAAGCCAAAAGCAATTACCCCTGATCAGATGTAGGAAAATAACTGCTAGAGAAGAAGTCCAGGCAGGATCGTGTGTCTGTGTGCTGGACTCACATGCGGATGGTCTGTGGCTTTTTAGGGATCTTCCACAGGGTGAAGAGAAGGGTGACCTGCTGTGTCTCGTCCAGGAACAGCGACTCGCCAGAGGCTTTGGTTTTGAGGAAAGCCTGCAAAGCCTGGACGGCCTTCTTCACCTGTCAAGACACATTAATGCAAGTTAGAAACCAAAATACTAATTCACCGTTCAACAGTTTTTTTTTTCTTCCAGGGATCCATGCAGAGCTGCTGTGAATTAGCTTAGCTTCGAGGCTAAACCCCCGTTAGCCAGCACACAAATCAAGCAACTGTTGATACATAATAATATATTTTATCATTACCATGTAAGAAACACTTCTACTACCCAACATGTGATGATTAAAGACTTTAAATATATTACAGCGAGATGGAAGAAACTTTTACCTGAGCCCGGTCTAGTGCGACTTCTGTTTTTTCAGCCATGCTGCCTGCTTCACGTGTAGTCGGCACGCACGCATGCGCAATGCTAACGCTCTACGTCACGTAATACAAACTTCACAACTTTATTTGTACGACAAAACTGAACAATTACAGCCAACATGCCAACTGGTTTAAAATGAATTCTTTATTTGAGTGAAAAAGTAGAATTTATATATGACCACCTAATTTGAAAAACGGAGGTTTGTGAAATATAACTCACAATAAAAAATGAAAATATAGGGGAGTTTAAAAGGGTAAAAATAGCATCTTTGTGAAATTATTATTAATAGTTTGTCATAAGATTATTATTGTTATATCTTGTGATAAACTATGCATTCTAATATGTTTGTTAAAAAAATACAACAAAGGGCATAGGTTTCATCTGAACACTGGACAGGGGCTCGAGGTCAAAAAATTTATTTTCTGCATTCATGTGATTTTTTTATGCACCAACTTGTGTCTTTTTTGCAACGATTTATGATGAAAATGTTTTTTATATATATGTAAAGGAAAATACAACATTCATTGGACATCAGGTAACAACTACAAATTGCAGTAACGCTGCATTTCTGTATTACTTTCAATTATTTATCCTCCTATAAATCAACTTTTCTCATTTCATATCATTCCTGCTGAGCTGACACACTATCAGTTGGATTTACTCTTGCATCTGCTTGTGTTTGGGGTTATTTCCAAAGGTGGCATGTGGTTTTATTAGGGAGGACAGATCCAAGTGTTATATTGAAAGAGACATAACCTCTGTGTCTCCTCCTTTAACCTACATTTTTCAAGGATAAGAATCTTATAGTCTCTCGGTGATGGTGTCAGGTTTAATGTCCTGCTTCACCTGTTCATAAATAAAGTGGGCAAGAAACTGAACAAGTGGATGTCTGGTGCAGCAGCTCCAGCAGGTGTATAAATGGGTGAAAAGGATGTAGAATTAGAAAGTCCTTTGTCTGTTAAGGCAGAGATGTGCCTTATACGTGCATTCAATCTACCATTCCACACATACACACATTCCATCCCTATTGTGAATATGTACTAGAAATAAAACATGCACACCGTTCTGTTTCAGCTTGATCATTTATTTTTCATTTTAGATTATGTAACAGCTGTGTGTGTGTCTGTCTGTGTGAGTGTGTTTATCCTTGGTTCATCAGAGTAGTATGTGAGCTCAATCCAATTAAACCATCTCATGTGGAGAGAGACCAAACTAAAAATTTTGGTACAGCAATCCTTAAAACCAAATAAAATGTCCACTGGATTCCCACTCTTGAAAAGGGAGATGCAAATTATAATTACAGGCTAACTCTGGTCTTTTGCAGGACATGAAATCATTCTGAAGGTTTTTTTTTTTCTTCCCCAAACTCAGTAACACTGCATCCATCTCCATTCTAAAAACAAATGGCGTGGCCAGCCGACAGCGCGGTTAGCCCTGGGAGTACAGAAGGGGGACATGTAGCTACATTAGTGGCATAGCTGAGCTCTCAATATGAGAAAGCTGACACACTGGACTTGGTCTCTCATTTCGTATTGTTCATCATAAAAACTGATTCAGTCTTATTTTCTTCATTTGACGTGATTTTATTCTCCTCCTTCTACCCTCCTTGTTGTTCTTCTCTTCAGCATAGTTGTGTATAAAGAGAGAGTAGCTGTTTGGGTCGGCTCTAGCAGCGTTTCTCCTCTGGTAGCGAGTGGAAGAACTCCATGCATGCTGCCATTGTTGCATTTAGTCCTTTTCTGGCACCAGCTTCAGCACTTTGCCAATAGCGATAGTTTTGCCTGGTGATATGAAGAGAAGTGAGGGACCAAATTATGTTTTTGTATCACTAGAAAGATCAGCCAGACGTGCATAAAAGTTACGTAACATGCTAGTAATAATAGTCAAACTGTCTTGCAAACAAACACCCACGGCGTTCTTACCTTCGTCTCGCAGAGTGAATCGCCCCATCTGAGGGAAATCTTTGAAGGTTTCTAAGCAGATGACTCCTGCTGCCCTCAGCCTGGCGATGCACACCTGGTCCTGCTTAACAAAGCGTGGTCGTGTTTTGCTTTTCTCCCCCGTCTTCTTGTCCACCAGGCAGATTAAGGCCTGTGGTTGCAATTAGATGAGATTAACCACAGTCTAGTTGGAACAGGAGGCGATCAAACACCACTCGCTGAGCAAATTAAATAATTCAAACATATTCTAGTCATGTCAAAAATGTTGTTCTGTAGAGCAACAACTTACTGTGATTTGCACTTCTTCAATGCAGGTGTGGATGTGAAGGACTGCATTGTAACCAGGACATATGATTGATTTGTGCTCGATGATGACGATCTGAAAAGAATGAAATGAAATGAGAAAGATGGGGCTTTTAGAGAAAAAAACAAACAAAATACAGTTGATTTCACTGACTAACCCACCAACTATTTTTTTACTTTTGAGTACTTAAAACACAACAAAGACTATATGCTAATTCATGTGTGTGTATAGTATGATCCCAGGGCTGCACAAATACAGTGACAACGATAATCACAATCATGATTATTCACTAATTTTTAGGGCCAAAACGTTTTTATTGTACTTTCACATTTAAATGGAGCACTTTTTCCACTTCCATGTTGTTCTTACATTCCTGCTAATGTACAAATCTTTGTGACTCAAAATAATATTCTCCAATTAAGTTGTTCTTATGTCAGAAGCCAAAAGAAAGTAATTTTATCGACATGGTCTGTTTTCTAAGAGTGGAGTCTTCTATGAGCAGTGCAAACCTTTTAAAAAAACATATTATGTATATGCTTAAAGGTTTATAATTGTTTATTTGGGATCTAAAATAGGTTTACATGCTTTAATATTCAAAAAACAATATTCTTCTCATACTGTACATTGCTGCAGCACCTCCTCTCATTCTCTGTCTGCAACACTCTGTTCTAGCTCCTGTCTCTCTAAGGTCTCCATCCCCAAAGGCCCAGTCTGCTCTAATTGGTCAGCTGGCCCGACAAAAGCGAGGTAATGATGGTTATGTACTGAACCCCAGATCTATGAGTACAGGCAGAAAGAGAAAACTCTAGCAGAAGCTGTACTGGTGAGAAAATATTGGGGGGACTGTTAGGGAACTGGCTTATTTTTTGTTCGAGCTGTCATAAAAAAACTAATGGAAGAAGTGTCTTGTGCAGGTAAGAAGTAGTGTTTGCTGTGAGAGAGAACAGCTCGCTTTAGCATGGACTCAGGTTTTGTTTGCAGATCTTTTGCATGCATGAAAACCAGCTATACAACACAATACAGGAATGTGAACAACCTGGAAATCCCAATATGGACTCTTCAGCTGTTAATATTCCAGTGGATCATGTTGATTGAATTGTGGGAACGCCAACATCATGATTGTAATTAATATTCAATTAACGGTGCAGCCCTAGTGTGATCTGTTCAAATGGTTTGTTTTCATTAGAACTCTTTTCAAGCCTGAAGAAAAATCATTACAAAAGAAAAACAGAAAGATTAGAGACTTGGAGATTATTTTGTGCAGAAAGTTAAATTAGTTTCTTATTTTATACCCAGAAGCTGAAAGCCGCTGAACCCACATCCTCTGATTGACTCAAAGCAAGCTACAACATTAAAACCTGCATCGTGGTACGTGCTAGTAAAGTGCGTCTTGAGCGAGTCTTGTAAAGAAATCCCCCATTTCCTAAAGTTTATCACTGCTGCTCTCTGTGCATTTTCTCTAAACAATAAACAATAAATCAAACCACAACAGACACACTGGTGACTGGCTGGCTTTTAACAGCGGCTCGGTATAAATGTCTGGGTTGAAAACGAAACATTTCGCAGCGCAACAATCCCGCCCACAAAGACTGTGCTTGGACAGACCTTAACCCCAATCATTTGTTGCTGTTGCTATGCCAACCTAGAGAAGGATACATTTACTTTAGTGTTTTATTTGAGAGAGCAGCACACAAAGACATCAATAGATTAAATACAGGGGCGTGTGGTGAGGAGTTTATCTGGAACAAATGAGAACTAATCAAGCCTGTGGCTGTCTGAACCTTCAGCTCGAAGAGTTTGATTTAAAATCTCAGTCAGATGTCGTATACCAGCGTACAGAGACTATGATGGTCTGGTCTTTACCTGTGCATCAAAGGTGCGACCAGAGTGGCAGAGGTTGTCGGGGCTACAGAGAATAAAACCAGGGAGGATTTCTTCCTCCTCAATGCCCTTCAGCCTCAGCTTTAGGTTCTCCCCAGGACCTGCATCGTCTGTCTCCACGTCGTCGCTCAGCAGGCTCAGTACCTCCACTGTGTGCTGCAACAAACACACAGAATTACTAGTGAATGTTGTAAATGAGGACAATGTTGCTGTACTGAAACAAGAAGTCTCATTAGAAGAGAAACGGAATATGTGTGGTTACAGGACCCCCTTTCACTTCAGGCTGCAGTACATCCAGTACTAGAATGAGGGCTTCACGTTATTTCAAGTAGACAGCTTATTGGTCCCTTGGGAGACTGAGCAAAGTCATGCAGAGGAGAACTCACCCTGTTCGGCATCATGACCAGCTGCTGGGCTTTACTGATGCATCCAGACTCCAGCTTGCCGAGGATAACTGTTCCCATATCCTGCAAACCAACGTTGAAAGAGATCAACGTTAACCATCAGTGAGTTTTGAAAAATACTGGTCATTTTACATATGTATAAATATATATATAAATATTTAGGGGGCTTTTTTGCCTTTATTCAGAGCAGTAGAGATAGACAGGAAAGAGGGGAGAAGAATGGGGAGAGGGAGTCGAACTCACGACCGCTTGGTCAGGGAACTATAGCCCCTGTGCTACAGGGACGCCCAACACATTAGTCATTTTTAATATAATGGAGAAGTTACTGAAACAAAGACAAGAATCCTTGACTTTGTTCAAATAAGCAACGTGTTGAAACAAAACACACAAGAACATATATCCTGTCTCATGAGTGTGGACCACAGTTCACACATGTTGCTTTACATTGTCAACTGAATGCACTTTTAAAAAAATACAGTATATATTGCTGCTAACTGAAACTCATGTATCTTCAAGTCTGGTGATTTTCATATTTTCATAATATGATTAAATAGGTTAATTTTCTCATAGACTTCTGTATAATCAGACTTCTTTTTGCACCCAGAAGAGTTGGCTAGAAAAAGGAATGCAGGTCAAGTTCATTTCTACATTGGCTTTACTTTTCAAAGCTGCAGTCCATCCTTTTTAAACAGTCTGTGATTAACAGGCTGCTGGTATTTCAAAGATGATCTACTAATGACCTACAGTAAGAAAAAAAGGGATTTACTTTTGCATACCATCCCTCAAAATCTAGTATTTTGTGTCTTAAAAAACTAATTTGAGTTACATTTATCAAATTAAAGCTATTTGAATACATCCCATCTCATGAAACTCCCTCATAATGTCAAGCTCTGGCATGCAGACACGTCAAAAACTGATAAGTTATAATACAACTAAGTGTTTCTGGAAGGCAGCCGGAGGAATGAAGACCATTTATCCAGTAGATACTCTCTTTTGATGATTGTGGTGGAGACATTGCCTGCTAAATACAACAGTCCAAAATCTCCCACAGGTGTTCAGCTAGGTTGAGATGTAGTGACTGAGAAGATCAAAGCACATGATTCACATCAGTTTCATTAAACCCTTCACTGACCCCTTGTGACCTACATGGATGGAGACACCGTCATCCTGGAAGAAGCGACTCCCATCAGGATAGAAACTTTTCATTTACCTAGAACTATTTTGTATTGATTTGAGACGACTCTTGCCCTTCAGTGTAACAGAGTCGCTCAATCTTCTCATTGTAGGGGTCAAGGGTTTAGTTTTTTTCTATAATTTGTCACCTATCTTTAGTTGTGACACAAGCCTTAGTAAAACATGGATTTTTGGAAGAGAATCCACTATACACCTCTGCTTTTATTTAAACATTTCAAATGAGTAGTTTGACATTTTGGGAAACATGCATATGCACTGTCTTGCTAAGGGCTGGTTATACTCCCTTGAGAACATGCAAGAGGACATCTGCAGACACTATGGACAAGTAGCTGTTCTTGTCATAGTGCTTTCTAGTCTGCTTGGAGTTCACTCAGAGGACATGTTCCTCACACTGTGGTTTTTGAACATAGTAAACAAGACAAGCTAGTAGGTTCATTTTGTCACCTTTGAACAAAACCAGGCAGCTGTTTCTCACTGTGTCCCATCTTTATGCTAAGTAAATGGCACAGAAAAATGAAACAATCATTTCTCCAGTAGCCATTTAGATAATCAGAGTAATTCTTTTGTGCACAGCTCTGCGTCCCAGCTGCATCTCGGCTGGCTGATCATTAGTATGCAGCACCCAGTTAACTGAACCGTAATCCCGTTACATCAGGAGAACACCAGTCGGGGCTACTTAGTCATATAACTGCTACATAAGGCTCTTATGCAACCGCAGGCAGAGAGGAGTATTTAAACAAGAGAAAGACAACAGGATAAAGAGAGGAGATGACATATGAAGAAAGGAAAGCACTGATGATTAATGTAAGGAACTCCAAAATAACTCAATTCCACCAACACTTACAGTATGTGCTGAACTGCTTCCAACATCTAAACCAAGATAAGAGCCAAGAAGTTGAATTATCTTAAAGAGGAATGACTATGCAGAGGCTGCAGTGTGTGTGTGTGTGTGTGTGTGTGTGTGTGTGTCTGAGCATGCTTGTGTGTTCTTGGAAAATCACCCAAGAGGAAGAAAAATGACAAACTGAAGAGGGAGCACAAAAGATTTTGGCCAAGTGTGCAAAAACCAAAAGAAATTTTACACCTACTCATCCCACTGAGACCAGTGCGGCGCAGAAAATGAGCTGCCACAGATTTCTGAATTATTATTTTTTTCTCTTAAGGAAGAAAAACGACGGCCTCCAGCTGCTCACCTTGTATTTGTCTACGATGGGTAGTCTGACGGGTCCGTCGCTGGATCTGGTGAAGTTTGGCAAACTGTCCAGGTGGGCGATAAATGGCAATCCCCTGGTAAACAGAAAAAAAGAGAACGTCAGTCATCGCAGTGAAAAAAAAATCCACTTGGGGACATTTTTTGAGCTGTCAAAATCATTGTTCGTGAGTGCAGCTATTGTGTTTTCCCATGGTCTGCAGTGAGTGATTTGTGACACGTATTTCAAGTGCATTGTGGCAGATTTTTGTTTATTTTTTCAAGCAAACCACAGTATAAAGTCTGAGGGAGGAGAAAATGTTGCAGCAGCATCTGGTAAAATCCAGACTCCACATAAACCAATGCATCAACAAAAACGAATGTAATAAAACTACAACTAGAAACAACAAAAAGAACAAATCTGCTCAATTCTTTTCCTCCAGAAACTGTGTTTAACCATCAGGGTTAAATTGTGTACAGCATACAAACAAAGGAACATCACATGCACTTCGACAGTTTTTCTTCATTCATCCTAATAAACTTAAAATGTAACATATGTAAACACACTTAGCATTTCATGAATTTTGATGCATAAATTGTGCTCACGCATGAGCAATTAGCAAAGTCAGCCCAGGAGGTGAAGGTGTGTAGGATGAAGAAATAATGGACTGTACTGATTCTCTCTCTCCTCTCTTCTCCACCCTTTTTACTTTCCTACTAAATCATATCTATTACCAGCATACTATACCTACGGAATTCAGTATTATTACACAGACTATTAATAGAGCGGCAATGATGATGACTACTACATTCACGATTATTATTATCACAATTGTCTTTATTATTTTGCGATGGATGATAATGTTATTATTAGAAGTGTCGGGATGGAAATCAAGAACCGGTTCCAAATAGTCAGATTCTGCAGAATCACATGCATCGAAGCTTATCAATTCTTATTATCGACGCAGGAATGCTTTTGTGACAGTTGTCAATTTTAATACAATGATGTCAAATTCATGTCAGTCTGACTCAGAGGATGTAGGATGCGGGTATAAGTCTGCCATTGACTGTTCATTTCCTTTGGCTTTCTTCTCTCCTTCCACTACCTACGTGTTACTATTTTCCAAATCCACTTTGCTACAGTAAATACAACCTCCAGGCCAGCTACCTACCAAACTGAAAATTTCACATTTCGCAGAATTGAGTTGTTTTTTTGTTTTTTTTTTGTGGTGGATTAAAAAATTTAATCACAGTCTTTCACAAGACAATAGTGATTGGTTAAAAGAATTTTTCTCCTATAGCAGAATGATAATGAAGTGCAACCAGATTATTAAGCACAACAAAATGAGCTGGTTACTGGAGACTAAAATCATGTTTACGTTGCTGGAAAGAAGTAGCTATGCCAAAGAGAAGGAAATAGTTCAAAATGTGGCTTCATTTCATGAAAAATGACTGAAGTGCTTGTTGTAATATCTGTAAAATTATCATTTCACCACATGGGTTTAAATTCCAGGAATGCCAGGTATTTGACACTTAAAACATGACTTTCAATGCTCCACAAATGAGCAGCAAGGTCATTACCAAGGGTACATTTGCAAAGTTGAAATAACCTTAGCTCCACACAGGCAGGCTGAGCACTTTATTTTCTGAAAAAGAGAAACTATGTGAAAATGCTGTACAAATAATCTTTCACTTCATCCACTTTAGATGATGACAGACACACTGTTGCTACAGCCAATTCGACTTGCCCATCAACTCCCACAGTGGCACAGACACTGAAAACATAGTGTTTTTCCACCCAGAAAACTAAGCGGGATTCAAAAGGGGCTTGGTAAAGAATACGATCAATAAGCAGAATCAATAAAGTCTTATCTAATCGTATCCTTGTGAGGTGGGGATGACAATGATGATGAGAACTGATACTATGACTGGATTTTTTGGGATGACAGTTTATCAGTTCACTGTTGATAATAATGATTATCATAATCATCAAACATCAATTTTGTCATTTCTCTTTCCATGGTGACGTTGATCATCATAATCTGAAGTACATATGAGTTTATTATTATTTTTCACTCAATTATTTCCGTACTTTTTCACTGATTTACTTGCATACTCAGCTACTTTTTAGATTACTAAAATATATCTTTAAATATTTTTTTTTCTTTATTACCTTCTGTCTTGTTCTTCCTTTATCATTACACACAGACACACAACAGCCTTTACTCACACAACATCAACTTTCAACTACTTATCCACCCATCTGCAAATGTATCCTTCTCTTAGTCTTGCACTTTCAACAAACACAGAATGAAATAATGGACATTGTACTATGTGGTGAACATGGTTAAAGTATACCTAAAACATCTGTGGAGTGGTGATAAGATCAGAAAATATTCCCTCTAGAGCTTTAAACTTTCAGGAAATAAAATAATGACATTCTGATACTGCTATGGCATTAAAGGAGAGAAGCTACCAGCAGCTGATCCAGGTAAACTGACCACACAGTCAACAGGGTTCAGACTAACTTTCTACATTGTTTGCAGTTTTTTTTTATTCAGGTGCACCAGCACATAATTCAGATGAACCCAAAGCTTTTCACTGTGCCTTTTAGTGCCAAAACATCTGTTAAAAGCACGACTTGTTCTTTTTAATGAGCTCGATCTGGGGCTAACAGTTAGTAAATATTAGCCCTTCTTCACATTGTAAGCTGTGCTAAATTTTTTATGATCTTTTCTGACTCCCCACTGTTTCAGTGCGCTGCTGCCTTGCACTGAAATGTTGGGGGCAGGAAGGCTGCTCTGCTGGCCAGGCACTTGTCACAGCACAGGATGGTTTTCCTACTTTATGAACATGAACATTTCCATCGGGAACTTTGAAGCTCGGACAGAAAAGCTTTACTTTGGCTGCACTCTCTGCAACAAGTGCAATACGTCATTTTGACTCTTATCTTATCTCAGCGTTCTCCAGAAGTTGAGAATGAAATTGGTGGGTGGTGCGGTGCAACCGAGACTGAGGAGGTTTAGAAGAGGAGAGTGTGACCCAGGTTGTTTTCTAAAGCTAGAATTTAATCCTGTTCCCTAAACATCTCATATCCATCTCATATACATCAGCCGGCAACAGAGAAGCCACTGGTCGCCACCTGGTTACTGCAGCGCACACGACTCAGAAAGCTGAAACTGAGTGATTTTATCTACCTGAGTAGGCCACACAGAGACACACACAGAAAGACCTGTTAACTGTCAGGAACACTGGTACTACTAATGAAAATGTTTAGTCGGATTTGACAGATTTTTGGTCGCATGCTGGAACCCTCATCAATATTTTATCATCTTTTTTTATTCATTTCACTGGAAAAAACACAACGTCACAACTCTGACAAGAAAGAACCAGAGTGTACTGAAATATGAATGGGGTGCTGGGATGTGAGTACTTTATGTAACCAGGAAAAACGAACCATCTACAAAAGGTTCATCATTTGGGTAAATGGATCATGTGTAACTTTTAATGACTTCAAAAACAATTCAGAGAGCTGACTTACGTGTACCAGGGGCATTCAGGTACTGGGTCCTTGAGGTTGGCACCTGTGAGTCCAGAGCAAGGCATAAAGTGGATGTCCTTTTTAGGGTTGAAGCCCACCTTCTTTAGAAATGGCACCAGCTTCTCCTTACACTCCTCATACCTGCAAGAACACAACAAAACGATTTACTACAATATATAAAATCAAACTTTGTATTTGTCAGTCTGACATTATTTTTCTGACCTGGAATGTGTGCAAATACTCACTGTGTCATGTGCAATAGGTTATCAAAGTACTAAATGTATAACCACTGTGGATTTTTACAAAATAAAAAAAGACTGCATAAGAGAACCACAAATGGAAGAAATTTGTTGAGAGCATCTCAAAGCAACAGCAGCACATCGGTCCTTTATAAAAACAACTAGTGACAATTTGAATTCCTAACACATACTTTTTTAAAGGTATTATTCATTTCCCAAAATAGACCAAAACAAACATTTAAAAAAACACATCAAATCTATGTTATTCTCAGCCCTGCTCACCTTTCTAGGCTCCAGTTGACAGTGGGGTCATCCATCTTGTTGATCAGGACGATGAGATGTTTAACCCCTGCTGTTTTAGCCAGCATGGCGTGTTCCCGCGTCTGTCCACCCTTCTCAAATCCAGTCTCAAACTCCCCCTTTCTTGCCGAAATCACCTAACACAGACCAATAAGGTAGGCAGATGTAGCTTTACCCTCTCAGTGTCTGCACATGAAACTATTTGTAAAATACAAGAATGGCAGTGGAGAAGTGGATTATGCTGTAGGAGTGGTAAGAGAAGTTTCCACGTATGTTTTTGTGGTTTAGTTGTATGTCCATGTGACTACTGGTCTGCCTCACCAGGACTGCCAGGTCAGCTTGCGACGCCCCGCCAATCATGTTGGGGACAAAGCTCTTGTGTCCAGGGGCGTCCAGGATGGTGAAATGTTTTTTCTCGGTCTCAAAGTAAGCTCTCCCAACCTCAACCGTCTTTCCTTTGTCCCTCTCCTCCTGATTTGTGTCCAGAGCCCACGACAGGTACCTGCAACAATCATGTTTTTTCATTGCTTTCATTTATAATCTAAAAAAAAAAAAAAAGTGCACATACAGCAAACAAGCCTAATGAAAGCAAACATTTTCCATATTTGTTTAAATATTTCTCGTGTAATTCCACAGTGATCAGCTGCTGAATGACAAAAACCAGGCTTTTCTCACCATGTCTCCCTGTTCTTTTCTTTCGCTTCTCTTTCATATTTTTCCAGGGTTCGCTTGTCCACCATTCCAGTTAGGTACCTAACAAGGAGGACAGCAACACAAGTGAGAGGATTCCTGCATAGTTTCCGTTTGAAAATTCTGCACTTGTCCAGACACAAAATTCCAGATTTCACAGCAGATTTTTCAGACCATATTTTACATCTGAGTTCTTAAGAGATAGACATTAAATGTTTTTAAGTACATTTTGACTATATATGCTATTTTATTATACCAGAGGACTGTGACTCCATGTAGCTCACAAAATTCAAGCAACCCCAAACCCAGACATGTTCAATGTACAGCACCTACATTCAAGCTGCAACGCTACAACGGTGAGCAATGAGGAAGAGCAACATCTTTATGTAAAGAGAACCGCTGTTACCTATAATCAAATCATTCTCCTGAACATATTGAATAAATAATATTATAATACTGTCCCCACATATTTTTAAAAATCTTCTCTATAAATAAGAACCAAAAAATGACTTGATAACAGTTAAACAATTACATTTTCATGGTGTCTGGGCAGACTTGTTTATTCACCACTAACGCAGCCAGGAAATTATGGTTTCCTCATGCAGAAAAGATTCTCCATTTACTTCTCTGATAACTTCATCACTGCGTAACTCATAAATACTCAAAGACAAGTTTATATTTGGCTATTTCTGTTTATTCAAAGTCAATTCAAAACACTGCCGCGTTTTCTTTCAAAATACATAATTTGGCTGTTGATTTGGTACAGGTGAAAGGCAGCTCTGCACAAGAGTGTGTGTTTTTAACGACAGACTTCGCCTCTTATTTTCGACGACATCAAGCTCGCTCTGACCCTGTCTCATACAGCAGTAAACATTTGGCTGCCCTTGCTGCCAGTTCCACATTAAAAGCACTCACAATAATCTGGAAACACAAATGCTTTTTTTATACTCTCTTTTGTTCTCCATACCTAGGCGGACTAAATCTACTTAAACCAACTGCACACTTTTCCATACTGCACATGAACCCTGAAGTGATGTTATGCGTGTTTGAAATGTGGCATTGTGGAAGCAAAATCTACAGCTGAAGTATACTGTTTGCAATCTGTTACACAGCAGCTGACAGCCATAGTGCCTTTGTTTCTCTGAACACTGCAGCTGTAAAAGATGATGCAATATAGTATATACACATATTCGATGATTTCCTGCCAACAATAATATTTAACTCTTTGGTGCTAAGTTGCTGTGTCTCAGTGCAGCAGAAGTTTTCCATATGGTTCGCAAATTTAAGGGTCAGCAAATCTGAACAGGTTATATGAAACTTTTTAAATGTATAATCAAGTCCTATAGAAGCATAATCAACTAAAACAGAACAAGAAAAATGGGCTACTTACATGATCTGGCCTCCGATAGTTGATTTGCCAGCATCTGACACATAAAAACAAGCAGAAATATGTTAAGATGAATAAATGTTTTTATGACCTTCCTCATACAAAAGAGTACAGACACATAAACACCTACCAACGTGACCGATGAAGACCACGTTCACGTGTTCTTTCTTGGGGGCATCTGGTGGTGCCGGAGCCACTTTGGGCATGGGCATCTCCTCTTCTTCCTCTTCCATCATCTCATCATCCTCTTTGCTAGCGGCACCCCCCTCCTCGCAGGCTCCTCCCGTCCCCTGGTCCTCCTGTCCTCCACCTCCTTCGCCTCCCCCCGGCTCCTCCTTCTGCTCCCACGTCTCCTCCTCTGTGGTCATGTCGGCCTCTGTGCCTCCGTTCTCCACCGGCGCTGGAACCGCACACATTAAGCACATTTCTAGTTCTGCTGCTCCTTTCTAATAACAAGAATCGTAAAAACAAATTAGACCTGTTATTCGTGCGCTAAGTGGAATTTCTATTACATGAAAGACGATACTGTGCGGTTTGATAAAAACCTACTGATTGACCATGAGCGACTACTGGCTGATTCTAGATCCTGGATGTTATTCAGCCTGATACATGATATCTGCCAGTTCTTTTTCCCACACTTTAATAATTTTACCACATTTGTACAACAATTTGGAACGAGATCCCCTGTTGGACACCTCAAACAAGTAACAGCTTCAGAGACAGAACTGCACTGAGTTAAATTAGCTCCATTCAGCTACATTTTCTACACTACACACACACACCATTCACATCCACATGATGTATTTTGGTAATTTAGTTTCTTTTCTAAATAACACTGTGTATTTTTTCCAAAGGTGAGCCGTCACACACGGTCACAGCTTATCAGCTGCAGGTGAATCATTTGTTACAAAGTTGAATCCACAGCTGGATGGTATTTCACTGTAAAAGCCTGACCAGTTTGCTAAAGTCAAAATATATTTCTGTCATATTAAGTTTGTTTTAAGAAGATTTTTCAGTTTTACAGCAGGATAATTGCAGCAGTGACATTTTATTGTGGATGCCTTCAGAGTGCCCTCTCTAATCATTAAACCAAATTATGGCAATGAAAACACTTTTTTATGAGACCATAAGTTGCTGTTGTTTGATCAGTTATCATAACACAGTTTCAAAATTGAAATCATAAATAAACTATGGATGTTTTGCCCAGTAGTGAACTTTTCTCCTTCATATCCAGCAGCATTTCTTCTCCTGGTTTGTTTTGAAAGGTGGTCACCCAAACAACTAACATCATAACT
Organism: Stegastes partitus; assembly: GCF_000690725.1. Taxonomy (NCBI): domain Eukaryota; kingdom Metazoa; phylum Chordata; class Actinopteri; family Pomacentridae; genus Stegastes; species Stegastes partitus. The sequence continues at coordinate 222,026 of NW_007578882.1, read as the reverse complement.
GTTCCTTTAATAGTCTGTGCATCTCAATTAATTAGTAACATTGACTGTAAAACATAAGTTGTGCAATTTCCTAACTCGAATATTTACACAGTTGTGATTTAACTACCTTCAATGCTACAACAGCAGAACAGAATTCCTGAAAATCAGTTATGTCTTTTGGTTTTGGTTGGCCACCTTGATAACTTCAGTGGCCTCATTTTTTATTGTTACACACGTGGACAAAATTGTTGGTAGCCCTCAGTTAATGAAAGAAAAACCCACACAGGTCACAGAAATAACTTGAATCTGATAAAAGTAATAATAAAAATTCTATGAAAATTAACCAATGAAAATCAAACATTGCTTTTGAACCGTGGTTCAACAGAAATATTTAAAAAAATATACTCATGAAACAGGCCTGGACAAAAATTATGGTACCCCTAGAAAAGGCTGAAAATAATATGACCATAGGGACATGTTCAATCATTTGTGTCCTCTAATTAGCATCACAGGTGTCTACAAACTTGTAATCAGTCAGTCGGCCTATTTATAGGGTTACAAGTCGTCACTGTGCTGTTTGGTGACATGGTGTGTACCACACTAACCATGGATCAGAGGAAGCGAAGGAGAGAGTTGTCTCAGGAGATTAGAAAGAACATGATAGACCAGCATGTTAAAGGTAAAGGCTGTAAGACCATCTCCAAGCAGCTTGATGTTCCTGTGTCTACAGCTGCACATATTATTCAGAAATTTAAGATCCATGGGACTGTAGCCAACCTCCCTGGACGTGGCCGCAGGAGGAAAATTGATGACAAAGGGAGGAGACGGACAATACGAATGGTAACAAAAGAGCCCAGAACGACCTCTAAAGACATTAAAGGTGAACTCCAAGGTCAAGGTACATCAGATCGCACCATCCGTCATTGTTTGAGCCAAAGTGGACTTCATGGGAGACGACCAAGGAGGACATCATTGTTGAAAACAAATCATTAAAAAGCCAGACTGGAATTTGCCAAACTGCATGTTGACAAGCCACAAAGCTTCTGGGAGAATGTCCTCTGGACAGACGAGACAAAACTGGAACTTTTTGGCACATCAGCTCTATGTTCACAGACGCAAAAATGAAGCATATCAAGAAAAGAACGGTGTCCCTACTGTGAAACATGGAGGAGGTTCTGTTATGTTCTGGGGCTGCTTTGCTGCATCTGGCACAGGGTGTCTTGAATCTGTGCAGGGTCCAATGAAATCTCAAGACTATCAAGGTATTCTAGAGAGAAATGTGCTGCCCAGTGTCAGAAAGCTTGGTCTCAGTCGCAAGTCATAGGTCTTGCAACAGGATAATGAGCCAAACCACACAGCTAAAAGCACCCAAGAATGGCTCAGAGGAAAACACTGGACTATTCTGAAGTGGCCTTCTATGAGCCCTGATCTAAATCCTATAGAACATCTGTGGAAGGAGCTGAAACATGCCGTCTGGAGAAAGCACCCTTCAAACCTGAGACAACTGGAGCAGTCTACTCATGAGGAGTGGGCCAGAACACCTGCTGAGAGGTGCACAAGTCTCACTGACAGTTAAAGGAAGCATTTGATTGCAGTGATTGCCTCAAAAGGTTGTGCAACAAAATATTAAGTTAAGGGTACCATCATTTTTGTCCAGGCCTGTTTCACGAGTTTATTTTTTAAAATAATTCTGTTTAACCACGTTTCAAAAGCAATGTTTGATTTTCATTGTTTAATTTTCAGAGAATTTTTATTTATTATTACTTTTGTGAGATTCAAGTTATTTCTGGGACCGTTGTGGGTTTTTGTTTCATTAACTGAGGGGTACGAACAATGTGGTCCATGTGTGTATGTTTGTTGAGGACAGGTTCCACACTGTTGTCTGTCTGTGATTCCATGTTGTATTGTTTTGTTATTTGCAAATACGTCTCTCTTGAGAATGAGACCCCGTGTCTCAATAAGATCACCTGTATGAATAAAGGAAATACTAATAATAATGAATGAATAAAGAATGTTTCCCTGCAAAGGTCACAGTCCATTGCAGGGATAAAACAAAGAGACAGAAAATCATTCACGCTGACAGTGACACCTTCGGCAAATTAAGTCTTTTATAAATTTTACATCTTGCTTGTCTGACCAGAGCAGCATAAAACGTCTTTGGAATCACCCTCATGCATGAATCCTACGTCAATAAGTGCTTAATTTTATGCATGACCTACGATGACGAAAATAAGAGTAAAATAGAAACGTACAGCAATTGCAATTTCAATGTTTTAGAGAGCTCCAAAACATCTTAAATAATTAGGTTTTCAGGGGAGCTGGTTTCGCCATAGTTTGCACCCTGGTTCTAGCATAAATAGTTGCACTACCTAACAGTGTTTTCAGGTCTTTTGTCAGATGAGCATCCTGTTAAATTTTAAAAATCTTGACAGCTGCAAAAACAACAAAAAAGTGGGATTTAAATTCCAGGACGCACAAGCTACTGTTGCAGTTGTTACTTTAATCTGCTTATACTGTGTAATTTGTGTTGCTGGACCATTTTAGTGCTTCATTCTGTACCGTCTGCTAGCTCTGTTGCTAAAAACACAATTGATGCAATGTTCTGCCAGGCAAACAAGTACAACAACAAAAAATAAATAAAAAAAATTGTAACAAGAGTACACTGAAATCTGCTGAGCCTTGCAAAAGAAGCATCGTCCCATGGCAACGCACAAATAAGCCTCCCATCTCTGTAACTACGACATTACGCAGCCCAGCAGTCATGTACAATGCCTATTTTCTTCTCAGCTCTCTCCATTTATAATCAGTCTGTGAGAAATTGCTACTGGCAACTCAGAAAGCCATTCATGCCTTGACTTTGTCGACAGTCTCATCAAGCTGTAATTATGCAGCTTTCAGACATGTTTGGAGAAATTTAAAGTGGCAAATAGTAGAACAAGCATCTCCATGAATATGTCTGCAGGAAATGTGAAAAGCGAAGGTTACTCCAGACCACACTCCCTCATCTGGCTCTTATTATGTATGCTGCATCTGATCATGGGTTTGTCTCCCTGTCTCACTCACTCTGCTCCAGCTGCAGTGCTCAGCCTCTCTATTAAAAAACTAAAACACCATTAGGTCTGTAACTTGAGTTGAGAGTTGAACAGTGTCCTGACTGAGCAGTGATCCAGGAGTTAAAAGTAATCAGCACATTTTTTTTTCCAATAAAAACCAAACCAGTGCTCTGACACACAGCAGGCCGGGGCCTTGGACACGCAGCACTTGACACATATCACAGCATGTGCCAATGGGATGTCTATTTTGAGCAGGGACAAGTAAGGTTGCATCATATTCTACGTAGGCCCGTGCACATGGGTTTACCAAAGCCAGAAACCCAAATATGGTTCAGCAAGTGAAACTATTAGCACGGAATCTCAAGTAGGCACCTAAGCATTGCCTGATTTCCAATCTGAGTGCAGGTAACTTGGCACACCTGAGCCTTTAACCACACCTCTCCTCCGTTAACAACCTGCTTGACAGTTAGATTTAATAACCTGAACTTGCGTGTGGAGTGCACTGTGGATTCATACCGGCTGTCTCTGCCACCTCCATGCTGGCAACTGGATCAGAGGAACCTTTAGGGACAGAAAACAGAGCATGTCAAACTTTCATGTGTCTAAGGAAAGGAGGGTCACGCTTTACATCTTATTGGGAGTGGCAGTGTGCTATGAATGAGCTGCTACACTGCTATAACACATGTGTAACACTCAAGCCGACTTGTTGATTAGTTAGTGGCGATAACTGGCAGCGGCTGGACGGAGCACCGCGAGTTGCACACAGGAAAGCTAACTTAGCTAGATTAGCACACAAGCTAGCAAGTTAAGCTAACTTCCAGGCAGCTGTCCGCCGTTAACCCACCGTCTGAAGCCGGCATTTCCACGGTGCTGGCTTGAAGGAAGCTCGGCACGAACACCGGGGCGTTAACGTTGGGGACAAACGGCTTGGCGTTGACGTTAAGGGCGGCAAAGGCGGTCGGGAGCCCCGCCGCGGCAGCCGGGGCCTCGGCATCCTCCTCCAGCTCCCACGAATCCGGGGCTGTGTCTCTCGGGTCCATCGCTGCTTTTTCCAGAGTTGACAAGCTTTCCGCCGCCGCGCAGGGTGGATGGTTTTTGTGGTTCCGTCAAAAATCGTTTAGTTGCTGGTGTTTTAGACTCTATGCAGCAGGTTTAGAGAAGTTCCCATCGCTTTGTGAAGCCTTGCTTTGACAAGCATATGGATCCCGTAGCTGACGAGAGGTGGTCTACAGCAGCTGCACCGCCTGCACACGCCGCTAGAGGCCGCTGCAGGACCGCTGCTACCTGCACTCACATTAGGAGCTGAACACACTCATCAGCTCACACTACAAATTATAACCAACTAGTTGTTTATTTGAACATCCCTGAAACGTAGTGAACACCACCACTGAGCATATAAATACATGCTTAAAAACACACCACAATACAAGACTGTCAATGTAACTGTAACGACTTATATAGCATTAAGAAATAAATAAGTGAATTAAAAATACAACACATAAATTGGCAGGTTACTAGAGAACAGTATGAGCATTGTAAGTCTCATCTCTTCCTTTTGTCCGTCACTCTTTGGCGTCTGTAACTCCTCCACCAGAGATGGCAAAGGTGGCCTCGTTCTCAGGCATGTCAGGACTGCAGGAAATCACAAAGAGACGGACGAGTGGAGCAAATGTGTTGTCGAAGTCATCAAACTTCATCCCATTTGAGCTTTAAATGTTGACTTTGTTCAAAAGCTCGAGTCTATTTCATTGAAGTCTGATATCATGTCAGATTTAAATCCTCAAATTTCAATTCCTCCTGCTCGTTACTATATAATTCCAAATATTGTACATTAGCCAGAGATGATAGAATTATTTCATTAGTTTGAGTAACTTTTTAACAAAGTGCAAGTAAACTGCTGATTTGATTTATTTGCAGGTATCAGGTGCATAATGTAAGGCGAGAGCTAGGGCTGCAACTGATCATTAGTTTCACTGCTGATTAATCTGTGGATTGTTGTCTCGGTTATTCCGTGAGTTGTCTGGTTTATAAAATGTCAGAAAATGCTGAAAAATGTTGAAAACTGCATTCCTCGAAGCCCAAGGTGACATCTTCAAATGTCGTGTTCTGTCCATAACCCAAAGATATTTAGTTTACCCTCACAGAGGAAAAAAGAAACCAGGAAATAATCAGGTATGTGAAAATGGAATCAAAGAATTTCTGACTTTTTTTCTTAAAGTTTCAAAGAGTCAGTAAATTGGATGATAAATTTCAATATAAATATATACTGTAAGCAGACACCGTGACATAGTTATTATGAAAAGGAGGGTCTGGTGCAAGATTTTGGAGATGTATGTGTTATCTGGAAATGTGGTGTTGCCCTTTGGGGTTTTAAGTATTCACATTACAGTATTTTTCTCATCCACTGCAAACAATTTGGGGGTTCATTTAAGATTAGAGTGTTTTCCGACTTTCTGTTTGTTACTGAAAATAGTAGAACAATGTTTGGGAATAATTCCTTTCTGTAACACATGGGGAATGTGATTGCTTACGGAGTGACAACCACTCCCTGTTTAGGATGGCTACTGTATGTAACAAACCGTTTGCTTGATGATGGTCTAACGCAGTGACATCAAAATAAACATTACATATGTTTGCAAGGTACTTAAAGTGTGCAGTAAACAGAATATCTGTGGGTTGTGGACAAAGCAAGACATTTGAAAATGTCATCTTGAAATCTGGAAAACAAAGACCATTTTCTGACATCTTTCAGCTCAAGCATGTACGGAATTAATTGGGAAAATAGTCAACTGATTAATCAACAATGAAAATAATGGTTCCGTGCAGCCCTAACGCCAGCCCCTTCACTGTGCACTGTTTGCTTCCAAATTAATCAAATCTTCCCACGAAAGTTGAGTCTTAAGACACGCTGTTGTGTGATTTAAACATGTAAGCAAGTCCAAAATCAATCTGGATAAGAGTTTGATATTGAAAATAAAAGATACATGCAGGGTGTCGTATTACTTCAGGACACACAGCACGACATTTTAAGCTATGATTTGTAAAATGAGAGGGCAAAGTATGGAAAATCTCAGTGCCAGTTTGCGTACTCATATTCATCATACCATCACTTGCCACCCAGCCTCACTGACTATTGCCCAAGACTACGTTGAATTTTAAGAAAAACAACAATAAAGCATTCACTTGATTTGACCTGGAGACACTATGAATTCCATTTAAACTGCTAAATACCTGTCAAATATCTTAGCAATTCTCATCTCTCCACGTCCCTTCCTCAGGCTGATCCGTGTGGTGGAGGCGTGGGCCAGGATGTGCCCACCAATTGGCTTCTTGGGATCAGCCTGAAACCTGTAAAGTGTCAGATTTAGTTTTTTTTAATTTATCTCATCGATGTTTTATAGAATGTTTGTAGCACAAAACTCATCCTGTTTATTCTAAATGAGAGAGTTTGCATTCTCTTACGTCATTCCTGCTCCAGGATCAGCGGTCATTTGGTTGGTAATAAACACAGCAACATTGTACTCTAATGAAAACAGAAGTAAGTACCAATAGAATGTTATTATCACATACTGGCAAAATCCTAAAACATTTTAGGCAACATCACTTCTTTAATCTGTATGAATATAAAAGACCACGAAAAGACAAAAACCAGTACTTCACAACTAGCAACTTCTGCAGATATTCTCTGTATACACGAGAGTAAA
>NW_007578882.1:96940-210900 GCF_000690725.1 Stegastes partitus | reverse complement strand
AGGGAAAATTGCTAATTGGTCGAGCTGTTAACAACTCATACACATCTGTAATGTGACCACCGACTACACACTACAGGAGAATTGTATTTTAAAAGCTTGTTACATTATCCATTGTGTAAAATCTGGATGTTAAAAGTAACTAAAGCTTTCAAATGAATGTATCGGCAAAGAAAGTACAATATTTGCATATGAAATGTAGTACAAACTGGGAATATTCAAGTAAAGAACATGAAACTCAAAACTACCAATGTGCAGTGCTTGTGTGAATGTATTTAGTTACTTACCCCACTGCACTTAAAGGAACACAGAAAAAAATAGTACAGGTTAAAGAACTCATATCAGTAAATCATATCTTACCAGCATTTTCCCAGCTGCTTCCTTGATTTTTTCAACCTTTGCTTCTGACAGGCCCTTGATGTTGCACAGAGCTTTGCGTGTAGTCATCTGGATCCCCTTCACAGTGCAGATACCCACCGACTTCAGCTTTTTGATGTCTGCCATATTCTGTGGTCAGATGTCAAGGAAAGACAGAGAGATGGTCACACAGATAACGACTTTTCATCTGAGGAGTACGCCTCAAGTTTACTCACAATCCCATGTTTCTGTAAGAGGTCAATGTCTTGGAAGAAGGACTCCTGTTGGGTTCAGAGAAGAACAAAAGCTACATGAGGATGTTGCTGAGGAGTTAATTGGAGGAAGAAGGCAGCTTTTAACTGGAAAACAGCTGTAGGTTCTCGCTAATAAATTCTGAAAAATTATTAGTCTGTCACACTGTTTTTATAGTGTTTGTCCCTAAAATGTAGATTTGAATAAAAAATGCATATTAACTTGAGACGTAGAATGTCACCAAACTGATATCTGAACAGCCTACTGGTTGTGGCGGCCATTTTTAAATAGCTATTGTACAGCTAACCATTAAATGAAAAACTAACTATAGCTTACCTCATCATCCTGGAAACCTGTATCATCGTCAACAACCTGATCCTCTACGACTTTCATATTTAATGCTGAATCTAGTAAAGGTTAAAGATAAAATGTATTTTACTGCTCAGTTAATGTCAGTCAGCAAAGACCTTCAGCGGTGGTCGGAAGTTAGCTCGGCTGTTAGCTAAATTAGCTGTTAGCTAAATTAGCTGTTAGCTTACCGTTCACCAGTCAACAACAGACTATAAAATACAAACTGAAATACGAAACAAAACCGTCAGAAGTAACTAATTTTCCTATTCGTTTATATTAACAAGCTAACGACCATACTAGTATGCTTCAGGCAGAAAAATATATTGTTAAAGTTTAAAAGGCAGCTGCTCTTCGGTTCTTGATGTGCCTTGCTAGCGGCCACTGGCGGGAAGTTCTGTATTTAGATGCATTCATGTAAACTTGGAAATTCAAACATTCAGCTAAACGATTATATGAATGCCTAACATAACGCGAAAATAAATGTTGGTTTCGGTTTGGCGGCTTTAATGTCGGTCTTAATGACCTTAATGACTATGAACATCTCCATAAAATTATATACAGCAGGTCTGAATTCAAAACATATCAATTAGTTACTGCACTTATGTGCCATGTGGAGTATGTCCCCTTTTTAATAATTATGACCAGGAGCTGGAAAAGGACAATGAATGCAGCATTGGACATGCTTCTTTTGAAAGCGTATGGGATGATAAATATGTGAGAAAAAAAAAATCCATATGGATATTTTTTTTTTTTACTTTTAGACTGCAGTATTATCTGCATTCACTGTATTCTGGATGTGGCTTGTATTTATAACAATTTCCTGTGTCTTGAAAGCCCAATTGGACTGGTAATAGATATGAGTATTACCCAATAGCATTTTTTTATTATCATGTCTATGTCAATGGCACTTTTTGACAGAACATTATGATGCCACAGTAGAAACAGCACAGATGTTCCAGGAGCTCCAGTTCCAGAACTCTTGCGATCATAACCATACAAGTTTCTACTTTGTCTGCTGTTACAGGTCTAAGAGTCTGCTGTGGAAAGGTCTACAATGAAGACCTCATATACATTTCTGCCATTTATAAAGAATTCTATTGTGATCACAACTCATTTAAATAAATAACCTGCACCATGCAAAACTTTCATTTGTTATTAAATGCATTCTGGTCACTTGCATAACCGCAATGATATTTGATCAAACATCCAGCCAACATACTGAACGTAAACACAAGACTTCTGGTTTGATTTGGTGTTTTAATTTTTGCAGTTATGATGAACACAAAACAGAGACAGGGGTTTGCTTAGTGGAAGGAAGAGATTGTAAATTGCCACATGAATGACAACATACAAAACATTCTCTTAAGACTGGACATTAGAGAGTAACATTGGCATCCAAACTTTACCAACAACCCCAACTGCTTTTGTTCAAAAGCATGACACGTTACCACTCTTAAATGCGAAAACAATGCTGCGTGTCACGTGCTACTGAAGAAAGAGAACAATCTTTGCAGCAGCGTGATATCTGGTGTTGTTGCATAATGTCATTCACTGTTTCAACAAGAGAGACATGATAAAAACCATTAACTGTGGCGAGTTTGAAGTGAGAGACGTTTTACTGATGGAATGTGACAAATGTAGAGACAGAAACATCTTGTAAAAAAAAAAACAGCTTCATTTAGTTCGGAGCACTTGAAGTGGCCACTCTGCCGACACCGTTTCTATCAGTTGATGTTGTTTACAGTTGTCACAGTTCATCAGAGCGTTCTGTCAGTTATTCTACAAACATCATCCTCCACATACAAGTGGAACCAACAACCTCATGAACATGGAAATACCGACACCGACTGATAACGATCACACTTCTCTTTTCAGGCCAGCTGCACCAGCTATCCCCTACAGAACACATTATTTATGCTGATATACGTATTTATTTTTTAAAAAAGAACATGAAAACAGAAGCTGTGCTCCTGGGAATCAGTCTCTGCATGACGTCGGGAGTAAGGAGAGACAGCGAGAGAGAAGTGTTAGACATGCATCACATCTTCCTCCTCCGTTCTGATGCCGCAATGCTGTCGTTGAGCTTTTGCCTCTTTTTTTTTTCTTTTTTTTTTTAAACTGCAGTTCTTTTCTCCGTGGTCTCTCCGTCTCTCCTTGCGAGTGACCCTGCTGTATCGCTAGTAGCAGATCTCAGGCTCATGTCGGCCCGTGTCGTCTCTCACATCTTGCCAGGTGCAGGAGGCATCATACCCGGCATCCCACCGGACATTCCAGTGTTGGGTCCCAGCAGGATCTACAAGGGAAAGAGTCAATAATTCAGGAGGTTCATCAATGTACTGCACTGTCATAATAGCTGCTTCCCCATGCCTGTAAGAATTTGGGTTTTGATATTTCGACCCTAAAGAAATTACAATGCACTGTAACTATTAATGAATTAAACCATGGTTGACCCTCAAGGGTTGATTCTTCATCCTGTTCTTCTCTCCATATATCTGCTACCTTTAAGGTCTACAAGGTACCGCATCCCTTTCGCTGATACCAAGTTTTACCTACGGCTCAAGTCCTCCTGAAGCGGCAAAACAGATTTTACATTATTTGATCATCTAGACATTGTCAGTGCTCCTGACCTTCACCTTGGCCCCTACAACAAAACAACTATAAAGGACTTAGGCGTAATCCTCAACAAACAGATGAGTTCAGTAGCTGAGGCCAGCTTTTCCCAATTAGAGTGACTTCTTAAGATTAATTTCTTAAAGTGTTGTATAGCTGTTTTAAAACAGGCTCTACATATAAATTAACTTGACCTGAAACGCACCCTGTGTCTCTGCTCTGCCTGTAATGACTCACCTGTCTCTGCTGTTGTAGCTGCTGCTGCTCCAGCTGTAGTCTTTCTGTCTCAAACACAACAGGCAGCACCAGGATCATGAAGGAGGTAGTGCCCACCCACAGCGCAGAGCGGGAGAAACTGAAACGAGAACAACCTGATTAGTTTCCATTAACAGAAATTCCATTTCTAACACACACATCAGACGTAATTGTAGTGTGCATGTGACGAAGGATGACCAGAGGATTCAGGTGAAATGTGTGAGTAGTCGTTTAGGCACCACACTAAGCACAACCCAGGGAAGTATATGTATAGATTGTTCCTTATTTTATTCCTATTGCAGAATGACACACTGTGGTTTTATTAAATAAATGACTAAAAGAGCCCCCTGCCTAAATTATATCCTCTGTCAGCCATCATTTTTATGAATCAGTCACATTAGACAGCCCTTCCCATTCATCCTAGCAGTGTTACCATTTAGTTAATAAGACTCAGAAATGTAAAGACTCTTGACTGTCTGGGCTACCAAGGACAGAAGTAAAGACTTACATTTACTCTTATTCCAGAGATAAATTCTTTGATTTTAATTTAACTTAAATATTTATGTATCTCAGGTTTTATATGTGTCTACTATTAAAGTCTGAGTTGTGGTCTTGTTTGCTGTCGGATGTTTGTCCAGAAATTGTCAACTGCTCACCGTAATTTTCTCAAGAAGAGGCAATTCTCTGATTTCAGCTTCTTAAATCAGAATATTGCCTCGTTTCTTTACCTAACTATGAAAGTAAACTGAATATCTGTTGGTTGGACAAAACAAGAGTACGTCATCTTGGGCTTTTTGAGACTTGTTTTTAAAAAAATCACATTCTGCTTTTTTACGGACCAAACAGCTGATCAATTAATTGAGAAAATAACTGACAGATTAATTAGCAGTGACAATAATCTTTAACAATGGTTGTTTAACATTATACCACCATTATCTTTTCAAAAGTGTGAGGTCATTAATGTCATTCAGAGTATATTTGTACCATTAAAAAAAAAAAAATCTTTAAAGCAATAGTATTTGTACCTGCAAACAAGACCATACAACCAATAGATTACGTGGGATAATAATCCCAATTAAACGATGCTTTTCCTAAAAAAAAGAAACAAAACAGCTATACTTTCAGTGCCTGATGTTATGAGGTTATCCCACTGATTGTGCGCTGGACATACAAAGTTAATGTGTATTTCTCCAAACAAGCTGTGAAATTTATTTTTAATTAATTTGTCATCTGAAAGCAAGTGCTAAAATTAGAACTTCACTACATAATAAATATAATTGAAGGTTGCACAGCAGTATAGCACTACCAGCAACGGCATCCTGTAGCGACATTCAGTTTCCCAGTGCTCTACCTGCTGCTGTGGGACACTATGACACACTATAAGCATGTCTGTGCATTGACAAGGTGAGAAGAAGACGCTGCATGGACATACATACCTGTAAAACTTCTTGACCAGGGACACGGAGCACTGTGCAGATACCTCAGCAGCTGTACGCACTGTGTCAGGAAACATCTCTGTCAGACCCCACAGCCTCTCCATCAGCGTCTCATCCAGCTTCAGGACACACAACACACCAAGTTGAACTACTTCCTGACAACAAGGCTCAGTAAGAAACACTTCTAATTAGTAATAACATGCAGGCACATGTCATCAATATTTAGGCAATGAATGGAAGTACAGTTTGCGGTTCCATTAGTTGGGTTTACGTATAGCTAATACAGGGGGGAATTATCTGATAGTGTCACATTATTTAGATATTAACACTGGAGCTAAATTCACTCATTATTGACAATACTATTACAACAGAGGGCTAAAGGTAACACAGCTCAGGTAGCTAGCTAGTTAGCTTCGGTGCAGCCATGTTAGCTACGTTTCACCAAGAAAACCAACAGCTGTTAACAAGACACCGCGACTCTCAGTTACATTTCCGTTCCCTCCACTTTTCCCGAGAACTAGTGAACGACAGAGAACTTACATCTTCATCCTCGTCGTCGTCTATCTCGTCCTCCGGGGGCCGGGTAGACACGGGGCCCGCAGCGGGGGAAAGCTCCTCGATAGCGGCCATGTCCTCTGCTCGCCCGCTCCTCTCTGCCGGGTTACAGTAGCTGTGTGGCGGAGAGCAGGTCGGTAGCGAACACGGTAAGTCAGCCTAATGTGTTTCTGCTGGTTTTTCCACCGGCTTTCATTAAAGCTAATGCTAGGAGGCGTGCATCGGTCCACCGACAGTCTGAGGTCACGGTTGGAAAACGTGAGGCCGGTCAGGGTCGGATGACGGCAGCAGGGCAGAGGTCAGTGTGTGCGGTGAAGAAAACCCAGAGCGCCCCCTGGAGGAGCGGCTGCCTTAAAGCAGGTCCTGCTGTCACAAACACACACTGGGCACATGTGATGCATCTCACTTACAATATGAACAATGATTATAACATTACAATGAAAAAAAAACAACAACACAAATTTAAAAGTCAGGAAAATCATGAAAAAAAAAATTCTAAAAAACAAATGATTGTAAACATGCAACATAAACTGGATAAAACATGGTGCCTCCCAGTAAAAAGGCTATCAGCATTACAAAAGCAACCTAACAAGACAGTTAAGACTCTGTAGTGGGATTTAAGATGTCATTATATATTAATAATTTACATATCAGGGATTAAACTCCCCAAAAATAAAATAAAATACTGCTTTACCTGACAGCTGCATATCGTCTTGGACAATATGTCACACCCACTCCACGACTAACACTTCAGCTACACGAGTACTTTCAGTACAAGACAGAGTGCCACATGAAGTCATTCCTGCCTTTGGTCATCAGATTGTACAACTCTTCACTCTGAGTGTCAGACACTCTGAGTGAACAGGTTTACCTTGAACTTTAATAATCTGTAACAACCATTCTATTTGCAACAATATAACAATGATCCAAATGGTAGTATTATTATCATGACACTGTATATACATATACAAGAGCAGAATGTCTATTTATTTTTTGCATTTAGATATATTTTATTTCATAGTAATACTTATGTTTATATTTTTATTATATAGTTTTACTTTCCTACATGTTTAAGACTTTGACTGGGAGCATCTGTAACAGAAAGTGATTTCCCCCAGGGGATCGATAAAGTATTTCTGATCCTGATTCTGATTCTGATAGAATACATATTAAGGCTAAGATCCTACATCAGTATTAACTATAGAGAACAACCAAACAAACGTCATAATAAAGCTAGATACTACAGTGTTATCAATTATTTATCTAAGAGGATTTAAGAGGAGCTAAGACGGAGCTTAAACATCTCTTTTTGTCACTGCAGAAATCAGAAATGCTGTATATGGCTAGAATTTTTTATGTTTTTACAAATAAAATCTTCTATAAATGCGACTATTATAAGTGAAATCTACAGATGCAAATTGACCGAGTGTAGTTAATAAACACTTAAATGTTCATCCTGGATAATTCCTTTCCACTAATCTGAAAAAGACATGTTATGGAAGCAAGTGTACCAAAATGACCAGAGCATGAGAAAACAGTGTTGATGGCCCGTGGTGTCGAGACACACCTGTGTCTTTTAGAAAGTTTGCAAAGATCAGCATCTTTATATGGCAATCGTTTGACTAGTTTGAAGCATTAAGTACAAAAGTACACTAAAGTACACCATTATAGAGCTAAGAAATCACAATTAGCACCGTTGAATCACTGGTGCAGGAAAGTAACAGTAGAAGTGCAGTTTTGACTTCACTTGACTCCACTCCACTTCATTCCTTTTCTTTGCTTTTTTTTATTTTTTTCAATTTTTTGGTCTTAAGTTGATTTGTTTTCTGTGTACCATCTATCTTCTGTCCTAAGAAATGTTCACTTCAGTAAGAAAAAAGCTGCAAATATGTGACAGACTGCAAAATGATGGTTTATATCTAACATATACCGCAATGTAACATCAAAATTAATTCTCATAGTTCATACTTCAACTCCATCATCTGTAACACTGCATTATATCCAGTTCACATCACTGCTTATATTAAACAACAAAATAATGAGTTAAAAAATAAAAGCAGTTGTCCGTGTGAAAATAATGTTTTTTTAAAATTTATTTAAACTGCAAAATAAAACTTGCAAAATCAATCATGAGGATATATACAATATCAATGCAGTTTAAAAACACAAGAAACAAAAAAACAATCTAACACACATCAAAGATGAATGAAAATGACTAAAAATTAAGCTTCAAAACCATCAATGAAAAGCGGAAAAATAGCTCTTATTTTATTTACACTATTCATCACAAATTAAAACAAGAAAATACCTATGAATCAAAATGGAAATAAGTAGATATTGAGCTTAAAACGCGACACCAAAAGCCTCAGCATCATGTCTTGTTTACACTATTTAAAGCATTAACTACTTACTAAAAAATTGTAATTAAAAATGAGCTATTTTGGAATTATTCTGTTAAAATAAAACATGTGCTGCTCGCAGAAAAAAAAAACAACAATATTTACATGCTCTTCTTTTAAAAAAACGAAGATCCTTTCTATACACTAACACTCTGAGGATGACCCCGCGTCGACTCAGCAGGATCTGGATGTGACTGGCTACTCTGTAGACCGACGGATCCGCCGGGTGTCTCACTGTTGTTCCTCCTACAGGGGGACACACATGGTAGTTTGGTTTTCCTGAGGTATTGAAATATTCCTCTGTTACACTAGCTATTTCGATATTAAAGTCAGAAATCATAGTTTTTTTTATATTCTCATCATGTTTTGACTTTGGAGCTGAAGTTTAAAAGGCTAGATTGATAAAATACATCTAAAAAAATCAAGCAGGATCTACTTCTAGAAACAGCGCTTGTGTTTACTACACTTTTACATTTTACTGGGTGAATTATTCACACCAACAAGAACATTGTTCCTGTATTTTTTTTCCCAGAAACACAAAATACTCCTGATGCACACTTCATTGTTAGTAAACCTGTTTCCCTTCATTTTCCTGAAAGGCTGCATTCAATAGAGATTTTCTAGCGTTTCTTTAGTTACAATGATTTGCTTGATTATAGAAAAAAAGTTCTCAGACAGATGCATGGATTTACTTACTAGTTTTCATTTTGTAATGTGTTGTGTTTGGTATGTTGTTTTTAAAGGAAATTGAAACCTTCTATTTGATAATTCAGTTAATATCAGAAACTCTACTCTCATATATGTTGAATTTGTACACTTGTCTACACCCAGTGAGCATTTTGTAGGTGAAGAGACGTATAAATGACGGCTATGATCACTGGCGAGAAAGATGTTCAGAGCAGTCGATGTTTGAACGTTCACATTCAGACCATATTTCAGTGGGTGTCACAAAAGATATATTTCAAACCCAAATTACAAACTACCAGTTTTCCCGTTCAGACGATCAACCAGCACGTCTACAAAGAGATCCTGCAACATTTGCTTCTTTCAGTGTGTGAGAAGAGGTCAGAGTTGTGGCAGGACAAGTGGTGACTGCTTCACCTTGACAACGCGCCTGCTCACAATGCTCTGAGCATCCCACAGTTCCTGGCTGAGAAGAACATCGCCGTGGGATTGTTTCCTCTTCTCCAAGCTCAAGGGGGTCATCAAGGGGACCCACTTTAAAGACGTGGACGACATCAAGATGGCTGTGATGACAGAGCTGCAGAGGATCCTGGAAGAATCCTTCCAGGAGTGCATGGCGGCGTGGCAGAGAAGGCTGGGGCAGTGTGTTAGACTCCAGGGGGATTACTTGGAAGGAGAAAACTTGTAGTTTGTTGTTTGGATTTGAAATATATCTTTGTGACACCAGTCCTGAAACTTTCCTGACACACCTCATATTCATGACATTTTATGAGAAAGTTTAAATGTGATGAAATTCCATTTTGTGCTGACCACCCTTGACCTACCAGTGCAATATGACTTTGGAGAAATTCTTCTACACCAATCAATTACAATTTAATATATTTTATTACCATGAATGGCATACAACAATATTGCCAAAACATTGAATAAAATGATAATAACATCTCATTTTTAAGCTACAAAAACAAATGATTAAAAAAATTTGTGTTCTGTAACTTGCATTTTAGCTGGTTGACAAGAGGGCAAAAAGATGTCTTACACCATAAAACACCTGGTTTTCAACACTGAAATCTTGGTTTATGCTCACTGGGTGGCTCGATTTCACATTTTGAGCTGCTGTGCACTGACTAAAATGTTTTTAGGGAACAACTGGAATACTTTGACAGGAATTACAGCTAAATTCCTCAGTTCTTTCCAGAAAACCTTACACGACATTTCAGTAAAAATTTGTGTAAAAACTTTACAGATATTCCTGTCGGTAAATGATTTGCGTGTTTGTGTGCTTTCTTGGTTTGTGTATTTGTACCTCAGAGCTGTCCCACACGACTCGCATGCATGCAACTAATATCATGGCTGGAAACACATAGTGAGCCATGAACACAAAGCTGCTGAAGTAGAGCAGAGAGACCAACCGCATGAAGGTTGAACTGAAACCACCAGGGCAACAGCATGTCCAAGTGTCCTTGAGAAAAGAGTGCAAGACTTTGTTATTCAGGAGTGAATTAACTTGTGATAATTAGACACTGTCATTTCAGATTCAGGTGTTTGTTTTCAGTTATAGTGGCAGGTGGTCATGATATAAGCAAGAAGTCAAAGTGGCTTATTCTCTGCTTGTAGTTAAACTGAGGTTGTATTCTGTACAGGACTGGTTTTAGACGTCACTATCAGTGCTTCCTCTGTGGTTGGAGAACAACATATGTTTTAAGCTTGTTTGTATATGAGCGAGTTCATACTCTGAGAATTTCACACCAGTCGTCTCCGGCCCACACTTTGCACAGCATGCGCATGGCCATCCCCAAGTGCTTGAAGTTGGTGCATTGAGCAAAACCCTGGTAGGAGCAAACAGGGGTGCAGTCTGATAAACAAAGAAGCAAACAAGACAGATTTAGATATTTCTGCACTCTGTGAATTCATCTTCATCTTAGAATCAATCAGTTTATTCAGCTAGAAAAATGAAATGTGCAAAGCTTTAGATCCTGCAGAACAGCGACTCTACTGACAACACATTACGCTGAAGTGAAAGAATTTAACATCTTGCCAGTGTCACATCAGAGTAGATGGGTAGTATTAAAACTGATTCAGTTATGTTGCAGTCCACTATCATTTACGTGTTTGCTAAAAGGACGTGATCCTATAGTTTGGCTGTTGTGTTCCCTATGATAAGGCTCCTTAAGGTTTAGCTAAAAAGTTCTTCTTTGAAAATAAAAAAATAAATCAGCTATTGGACCATGATCCTTGGCAGTAAACCCATGTGCTTGGCATGCTTGTAGCGTAACTGACCTGGACCGACAAACAGATGGAGTCCACAAACAGCGTAAAAGAAAATGATGAATATGAAGAATGGACAAATCTGTCCAACCTGGAATCAAAATGCACATTAAAACCACTTTGCCCTTGTTGTCTAGGTTTCATCAACTCAAATTCAAATCCAGAAGGGATATGCTTATCCCTCTACAAAACTAAATCATTTACTTTACATTTGAGTCAAGTAAATCAGACAAAGACAGAAAATCAACAATGTAGTGTTTGTGTTTACCTCTGACAGAATCCTAATAATGGGGTTCCGCTGAACTCTTATCATCCTGGCTTTCAGCACTAAAGAGAGACACAGTAGTTGTTATGGAAACCTCTGAATATATGCATACACAACTCTGTCTACTAACAATACCTTTAGTACAATATAAATTTTACTTTGCTGTGTGTGTGTGTGTGCCTTGTGCAAGTCTGAGGACCCTGCAGACGGTAAACATGTCGAGGAGGAAGAGGCTCATAATCATGAAGGAGATGAAGAAAAGAAGCATCCTTTCGTTGTGGTTCCTCACAGGTTCACATTACATTTTCAAATGCACTCAATAGAGATGCAGCTGTGCTTTTTAAAAATGGATCAGGCAGTCAAAGGTTTTCGTTTTATTCCTGCACCTTAAGAATTCAGTTAGCAGACCCATGAAACTAACTGAGTGAAGCAATCCATTACAATGAATATCAAGTCTGCATTGTCCATTGCTCCTTTATTGTGTGCTTTGTATATATTTGTAAGGCAAAATTCACAATAGTCACTCAAATTACTAGAAATTGAAACGGTTATAATTTTTTTTTTTTAAAAAAAGGATAAATTATAATTTAGTGAAATAAGACATTGCTTATGAATTGTGGTTGAAAAGAATAATTAAAAAATGCACTTTGCTGATGAGCAGTGGGCCAAAATCCAAATAGCTGTCAACAGGTGCAGAAGTCTGATTGAGAGTTACAGAAAACACTTGATTGCAGTGATTGGCTCAAAGGGTTGTTCAACTAAATATTAGTTTATGGGTCCCATCATGTTGGCTTGCTTGCTTGTTGAACCACAATTCAAAAGCAATGCCGTGATTTTTATTAATTTTTATTTATTATTACTTTTGTCAACTCCATCTTATTTCAGTGACAGCTGTATTTTTCCTTCTTTAATGGGACGGTATGAATACATTTAATATACATATATTAATTATGTTATTACTATTATGGATGTGTCACTGCATTTTACTGTTTACTTTCAAAGTGGAGCTAATTTTTTTATATGTTGTCCTGCAGTATAATCCGTGCATTATCCATATTGTCAAGACTTCTCTGGTTTTGCTCGTAAGATCTTATTCAGTAAAATAGCAGTTACAACAGTAGCCAAATATAATGGAGTAATACTAAAAAATGAATGACACACTTGGTTGTTTTTTTGTTTGTTTGTTTTTTTAAAAAGCATTTTAGTTGAAGCTAAACGTTAAAAATGAGTATGACTGTAAGCTAGAACCGTTGGATGCTACGTGCTATGCTAGCGTTAGCTTTTGCTATGACTGCTAGAAACATAGTTCTGGTTGGTACAAATAAAATGAAATTCTGTTTGAAAGGGGGGGAAACATACACTCAAAATCGTATTGATTCATTAAGGTTAGTGCAGGTAAATGTCGACCGTGAGTTAGCTACATGGTGATGGTGAATAATTGTAGCATTAGCAAGCTAACTGACAACCAGAAAACGGTTAAACGTTGGACAGTAAATCCTTGTTAGTCCCCGTAGCATGTGTACAGAAGTAAAACTTGTAACTACGAGCATGTAATACAGCTTCACTCGTTTTGTATTTTGTGTAATATTAAATACAGCAATTTAGTAAAGATGGTAAAACGGGTGTTAAAGAATAAGTTCTCAAATCAACAGTTAAGTTTATCAAAGCTCTTACCAGACAAACCAGTCGATGTCTTGGCAGCCGTCAAGTCTTTGTCCACTTGTCAAGGTTTCCTAGAAATCCACTTGTCTTGTATCGTATATCTATTTGGTTTAGTATCAGGCTTTGAAGGCAAAACTCAAGTGCAACGTTAAATAACGATGAATATTTAACTGCAAACAACAGACGCAGCAGATAGATTCTAGAATTAGATGTTGAAATATGGATCTATTTTTTTTTTTTATTTCTTTTTTTAATAAATTAAAGTTTACAAATGTTTTGGTTTGTGTGTGTTTTATTGTAATAAAATGTAAAACATGTAGCTTTAAATATTATGTAATGCTGATTAGACAGTGTTGTTTTAATGTGAACCCCTGTGAGATTAGGACAGTCGTTGCCAAGGTAACAATTAATGGAGATCTCTCCTGTTAATTAATTGATAAATATACTTTGGTGGGAATTTTCAATCCCTAAAACCAAATTCTTAAAAACTGTATTTTGCATAGAATATAATCACCGTAATGATAAATCCATGTAACAATAATATATGGTCAATAGAAACCAACGCTTCATTGATAAAAATGGCCTCTTCTAAAATATTTGTGCAGTGTTTGAGAGTAAAAATCATCATTTAGGGAATGTGGTATTTATGGGGCATTAAGACTTACAGTACTGCTGCTCGTGGTAAACTCTGTCCCTCTACAACTGCTGTCACACCCATTGGTCCCAGAAGCATTCATGACATTGTTCTAATTCTCACATCACTATTGCATTTTTGTAATTTCAAGATTATTATCCAGTAGTATTACTTTAAATAAGCATGATACAGATGTAATGCTGATGTTAAATCACTCCTTCATTCATTTACTCCACTCTGTATTGAGCATTTAAGGTTTATCGTGAAGTAAAATTTGATGTTACACACTGCTGAGTCATCATTCTTCTGCACTAAGTAGCGTCTTATAACCGTAATCTACACACCAGTTGCAATTTCTTGCATGTTGGGAACTGTGGTAAAAAATATTGAAACTGGTAGAAATAGTTTGTTCCATTCTGAAAAAATAAAATAAAATCCAGAGCACCGTACTTTGTAATTTTTTAGATTTTCAGACAAAATGTCCTCCACAAAAAGGCAGTGAAATGTAATACTAGATTTTTAGCTTGTTTGTCTTTGACACTTGCTCTGCTATCTCTTTGATTTAAATAAATATCAATGAAATCTTCCAAGTCATTTTTTTATTTAAAATTCCAACAGATTTACTGAGGAATGTATTTACTGCCAGCCTACTATTCCACATACAGTCCAGTAGGTGGCAGTAATGCACCTACCAGCTGGTTGGAAACTCTGTCACATCAGCACAAACCCCTCAGTACACATGCACATTTACTGTAAACTACTGTAATGCAGTATTTACTGGCCTCACTAATAATACCATTAGACACTGACAACTTGTTCAAAACGCCGATGCTAGAATAATGACAAATACCAAGATGAGAGAACGCGTTACTCTGATTTTTAGATCTTTACGCTGGCTTCCAGTTACAAATAGAATTGAATTTAAGGTCCTACTTCCTGCCTGCAAGTCTCTAAATGGTGTGGACCCAAAATGTGTCCTTTACAGGCTTTATTTTTTATTATTATTTGTCTTTTTACACTGTCTAATCGATCAGTTTTAAGTATTCTGTAGAGTGTATGTGCACTTGTCTGAATTGTTTTTGATTCATTTAATATTTGTATTATTATTGTTATTTAATTCTGCTGTATTTTCTATTTTCAATTGCATGTAATGCACTTTGAATAACCTTTGTGTATGATCAGGTGCTACTTAAATAAACCTGGTTGCGTTTTGGCGCCAGGAACAGGTAATAAAATGATCACAAATACAGAAGGCTGCAGGCCCAATGAACTTGGAAACACAGTCTCAAAAACATTTTTGAAGTAAAGTATTTTTAAAATTATTATCATTGAACTGTATTATTGACATATGGACACATGCTGATTGAATACATTCTTAAATGTCAAACATTGAATTCAAGGATTAAAAGAATAAAGTTTCTAAAAGTGAATTCTAAATATGACATATAATCATATAGTATGTTTTAATCTTTGTGGTTAATAACATGCTATGTAAATGAACCTGCTTGCTTGCTTCCTGACACAGCTTTCACTAATGAGATACTTGTAGTTAGATTTACAACAAATTGAAATCAACCAGGCATGTGAGCGCGAAGGGTTTTAGCTGAAGTAGTTTGCTTTATGAGCTGGATTCTTCTTCATTTTCCATCTTCACCATCACATGGCTCCAAATCCTAAACACAAGCGAGTAAAAGCTGGCTCTGAAGCCTCTCCCCGTGTTCGTTTTTTTTTTTTATCACTCCACAGTTGTTGTTGTTCTTGCTGGGAGCAGGGGAAAGGGGAGGCTGCTCATGGAAAAGTTCTGGGATGCAGGGATTCCTTGTTTACATCCTCCCGGAGTACGCCGCGGGGGCGGGGTTAGCTCCGCCCTCATTCTTTAGGCCTGACGTCATTGTCGCCTGTGTTTTTTATGAATGAAAGAATCCAACCTCAGAGAGCAGCGGAGTAATTCCGGGAAAAGGCGGACTGACATTTTGTCGCCAGAGTTGCGTCGACCCAGCAGGTAAATTATTATTTTCTACAAAATATTCAAATATTTAGCTGGACTTCGGCGGTAACAGCCGAGTGTTAGAGAAACGGTTCGGTAGAGGAACTAAACAGCCAACCGAGGACGAGCGAGCAGGCAGCTGTTTGCTTTAATCTGCTTTAGCTCGTCAGAGACCGTTGATGCTAGGTGCTAACTGTTAACATTACTAGCATGTTTGAGATGATGCGGATAATTTGGCCCCGATCTTCATATTTATGTCCCTATATTCGTTTCGTTTGACAACCAGGGGAAGTTCCCACTTCCTTATTTATATCCGTGTGCTGTAAACGCATTTTAAATGGATTATTTAAAGTCTAAATGGAGACACTCGTGATAGCTGTTTACTATAGCAGCAGCGCCTTTGCCCTAAGCTGGCCAGCTCCTTTCCGTATAAGGGTCGGTTCTCGGTGTAGCTAGGTAAATAAATACAGCTTACGGGTCTTGTCTGTGTTCGCTATTTGTTATTTAATATCAGAAAGAGTTGATCAGACACGGTGGGATTTTTAGAAATCACGTTGTAGCTTCGGTTTGGCAGTGGTGCGTTCACTTGTTGCTTTCCACTTTCCTTAAAAAGTCCTCCAACGTGGTATTTATAGCAAAGTACAAACGTGGATATCCTGTGCTGTTTGGGCTAATACACAGAGACGTGGTCGCGGCCGCTTTTCCTGGATTTGTACCGACTGGCAGCCTTGGTGGAGCTGAGCAAAGGCTTTATTGCTGAATCACCCTGACTTTACGAAACGGCGGTCTCATCGGTTTACAGCCGGAGTCCGCCGGCTGGTTGGACAACCACTGTTGCTGCAACCCTCTGCTTCCTACGCATTTCGGGAAATGGAGTTTGTTGTCAGCAAATTATAGGCCACACTAGCAGGTGTTTGATTTAAGCTCATATGGTCCAACACCCACCGTGTATGACTTGTAGGCCCCTGTGTGTAGTTAAAGCTGTTTTCAATGTTACGCAAATAGGATTTGGATTGTGTAACTAACTCAAGGGCCCCTTAAATGCAACAGAGGATATGTGACACTGTACCAGACTCCTTTTTCTTCTATGGTTCCTGGTTTTCTTGTAGTTTTCTGACTTAGTACTAAAGACAGCAGCACCAACCAATCAGTCTTCTTTTTACAGCCACGTGTTATGTAGGTTACTGTGTCTCCACAGGTTTTTGTATATGGTAGACTTCAGAGGTCCTTAGCCATAAACAGACATTTCTTGTAACAAGTGTAATAAACTTTTATAATTGGGTGTCATAAGACTGTTAGCCCAGTAGAGAGAAAGGAGAAAAACAACTTGACATTCTGTTTAATTATTTAAAATACATTCCTGAAGTGTGCATATTCAGACTTACACTCATACTGCTTTGTGATTTTGTTTGTTTGTTATTAGTTTATTTAAATTCAATGGATGATGTAGTTTGATATAGTGTCAATACATCACACAAAGCTGATCTTATAGCTATTGCTAATTTCCAACTCTGGTCACTTGTTGGGCTTTTACATAAACAGTCTAATTAAAATGTACAGTTTTCATTTTCAAAAAGCGCAGTATATTACACAAATCTAAGTACAGCAGAGTAGTCGCAACAAAATACAATAATTGTGATGTGTAAGGAAAAAAAAACGACGAGTAGCTAAAATGGCTACAGCTCTGTTTAGCCTTAGGCAGCCCTTAACCTTTGTTTGAAAGATTTTGTATCTGCAAGTATTTTGATTTGAGTAGGTAATGTGTTCTGAAGACGACAGCCC
Organism: Stegastes partitus; assembly: GCF_000690725.1. Taxonomy (NCBI): domain Eukaryota; kingdom Metazoa; phylum Chordata; class Actinopteri; family Pomacentridae; genus Stegastes; species Stegastes partitus. The sequence continues at coordinate 193,406 of NW_007578882.1, read as the reverse complement.
TTTTATGGGGAAAGCCGATTGTACAAGTTCAGATCTACAATGAGGTATTTTAGAGTTGCTTTATACCGTGTGCCAAATTATTCTGTTACTGTCTTGTGTTTGGATATATGTGGGAAGAGATTTGGGGCTGAACTGATGAGAAGTTTGAAAACTAATTTGAGAAAAATAAAAGAAGCTCTCAAGGCTCGGCAAACTGTATCTTTTCAGGATATCACAGGCTTTTTGTCCATTACTGTCAGAGCTGGCTTGTGTGAGGATGTGAGGTTTCTGATTGTTGATGGTGATGATGCTTGAGCCCATTGTGTCATACAATCTAAAAAAATGACAGAACATCATAGATTGCATAAACAGCTGGGCTGTCTGAAGGGGTATATAGCGCCTGACTGATTAAAGTTGGTTTTTACTGTTTTTGAAGTCTGTTGAAACAAAGTGCGTTGTTTTTCTCTCAAAAGATTTGACAACAATAGAGACTCCCGCACACTGTCTGGTTTGCTGCTGAAATATTTACTTGATTACAGAGGTTTTTTCTGAAGTTTTTTTTAAAGATTTACAAAAAAAAGAGGCTAAACAGTTGTCGCAGATCATAAATATACCCTGGAACCCAACAAACGCTGTAAACAAGAGGTGGTGAGACTCGGTTTCAGTGAGATCTTGTCTAGATTAGTCTGTTTCTCCAGTAGAAATGATGAGCACAAGAAGTTGGCTCATCAGAGAAGTTGCCAAAAGGTCAGCATCAACCTCAGAATACCCATGAGTCTATGTGTGGCTCTCCATTAAAACCAAGCATCATGTAACCTTGTTTGTTCACATTTTTTCATGTTTTTCTGTCCACTTGTGAACCATCAAGTGACTTAAGGAAAGGTCATTCGCTCTAAAAAAGAAAATCCAGTGTTGCAGTAAATACGAAAGTTAACAGACTGACTCTGCAAAAGAAAGGGATGTGGGAAAACACCCTGTGGTTCAGTGATGTCAGGGGAGAATTTGTTGGTTCTAATTAAACGTTAATGTTAAAAGCTGTTTTGGTGTGTACCTTCTCATCAACAAACTGCGTGGCCCCCCTTTTGTGTCCTGCGCTCTCTGGTCAGGGTGTAGGTGAAACGAACGCAGCGAAAACTGCTTCAAGTAGAAGTGCAGAATCAATTTTAGCAGCATGACAATGATCTGAAGTGCACCGCCAGATGAGCCAAGACATGAGTAGGGGGAAAAAACAGTTAAAGTTGGCTCACTTTGAGGTTAGACTTTAATCCCACACAACAATATTTGTGCGCTGACCTTAAGAGGCGTGTAGGAAGTCCCGATGTAATGCTGAGAGAGAAGAATGAGAGAAAATTACCAAATACAGTAAGGAGGTACAGACTTAAACAAACACCCTCACAGCTGTTATTACAGCTTGTTACGAGACGCTGCAATTTAAGGGTGTGCTTTCCAGTCATGGTGTTTAAGTCCTCTTGTTTTCACATACTACAAATAATTTAAACGTGTCACATAAAGCACCTATTATGATCTGGCTGTGCTCTGTTTGTTTGAAAGCCTAGTAACTTAAACATTGAGAAATGTATAGTCATGTTAACTATTGGAGAGAAATTCCACAAACTGTAGTATCCCGTGTTTAGGCTTTTTCACAATGAGAGCTTTGAACCGTTAGTGTTGTGTTGACAAGAGGAAGTGTTGAGGGAATTGGTTAGGACACCTGCTTTGAGCAACCGAAGGGCAGACACATGATAACTTCCTCCTCACTATTCCAGCTAACAGAGAAAGGCATGTCGCTTTCAAAACCTCCTCTTCCTTTCATATCAAACCGCACAGTTTAATGAGAGAGCGCGTTTCGAGAAGCATGAAAGATCTGTGGGTTCTCTTTTTCTTTATCGAGCATGACTGGCTGTCTTGTGAGCGGATGGTAAATGTCAAGCCAGAAATGCACCAAAAATGTCCCGAGTCATGTGATAATGTACCTTTTTTTTTTTCTTAATATGCGTGTCCTGTTTCTGTTCTCCTATAGTGTCTATATCTGTTTTGACCGGTGCTTGGGGAGAAAAACCGAAGACAATTGGATCATGACGACAGAAAGAAACAGCAAAGCCCTGAAGGTAACAGAGTGTCAGAAATAAAACTTGGCTTTTTTATCTCCAAAAGAATGAGTCATGTTTGTAGCCTTGGGCTGTTTTACAAGAGGGAAAACTGCAGTGTTGAAAAGACGTTTCAACATTCATCCTTGGTGTTATTTTTTAACATCATTTGTCATTTTTCATGCTTCCTCCTCTTTTAACTTCCTCCTCAGGTGAAGCAGGAATGTGGCGAGAACGTGCCCTTCCTCTCAGACAGCGAGCTCATGTCCCTCTCTGTACGAGAGTTGAATCTCCACCTGCGTGGCCTCTCCCGCGAGGAGATCCAGAAGCTGAAGCAGCGCCGCCGCACCTTGAAGAACCGGGGCTACGCCGCCAGCTGCCGGGTCAAACGGGTCTCGCAGCGAGAGGCACTGGAGCAGCAGAAGATGGAGCTCCAGAGAGAGGTGGAGAGGCTCGGGGCTGAGAACGCCGGCATGAGGAAAGAGCTGGAGGGGCTGGGTGCGCGCCTCGCCGCCCTCCAGAGATTCGCCAGAGGTCTGGAAGCCGGAGGAGGCAGCCTGCTGGCTACAGCCCCTCGCCTCAATACCGCCTCCGTCATCACCATCGTGAAGAGTCCACCGCAGCCTCAGCCACAGAGAGAACACGAGCCGTCCTAGAAGGAGCTGCAGGGACTGGACTGGGGGGGGTTGGGGTGGGTGGGGTTAACAGCCTGCAATGCAAACACACACACGCACACACCTGCAGGCATGCAAATACTATACACACACAGGCAGGAGAACAGGAAGACGATATTAGTAGGAAAATACTAAGCGCCTCGTTCACATTATTATATGCAGAAGTAATTCATTTCAGTGGCAGAGAGGTGAGTAATGTCACCTAGTAGACAACAGCTGTGCTTCGTTTTCCAACACCGGGGCCAGGAACAGTTGAAAATCATCTAGGACGGGTGGAGGTGTCCTCTGCTTAGTGCTGCTTTATGACACTGCAGCTTAGTTGACTGAAATTCACTCAAAGTGCTTGTTTTGAAGCACAAACGCTTAGAAATTAGTTTGAGAAAGATGCATCAGGTTTAATGTGAACAAGGCGTTGAGCACTGATGTACTCACACGTACATGCACAAAAGCCCGATCCACACAGGGCATAGACTAACTGGACTCTGACTGAAGCCAGACCAACCCAACCAGAGTTACTGTACATCTTTACAGCTCAACAAATCCAGCTGCGCAGGCTGGTGCTCTCTGATTGTGCTACCGAAAGGCCGGGGCGTCTTTCTGCTTCCGTTTATGGCACCTGACCAACAGCTAAAATGCCAGGGTGGAGCGGACGTACGCGCAGCTTCCTCCGGCTCTACGACGTCTGCATTCCTGCTAGTCTGAAATTACTAGCTGTTTCTTATCCTGAGTTCAGACCCATGTGTTTCAGCTGAGAAAAATGCCCCACATTTGTTAGCCATTAGTGCAGAGTTTCTCAACCTTGGTGTCACTTCATGTGCTGCCGCGGTAACGGGTGCTTTGAAATAGATCATTTTCATACAATCTATTCTGAGCTCCCTTTGCGCTCTTGAAAATCAAACAGTACGTCATACTCAGACTCACTTGACAGCTCTCTGACTGCTTTAGGTGGATTTCGGGAGCAAAAACGGTCCAGGTATCTAGGAAAAGGTTGAGAAATGCTGCATAAGTGCATCATAAAGTCCTTCAAGAAGTCGATTCAGTGAAATTTCTTAGTTTTCGGATTCACCAGGCACTACTTCCTACCTATTCTACACCTCCATATGAGGGGAATTCTGTAACTGCTTGTGTCCACATTTTTTTTTACATCAATGCAGTGCCTTCAGTGTATGTAGGAGCTACAGGAATGCAAAGCTGGCAGGGAAAAGGTTAAAAACAGACTGTAATCGCTCCTTCTTGCCTGTTTGTGACATGATTTCAGTGGATTTTCATATTTTCTAAGCTATAACCCCACATTAGTCATTTCACGAACCGTACTGTGCAGTAACTTTGCTCCGGTCTACCCTCTTTCATATCTGGTAGGCTCCCAACAACAGATGTTGGTCATTTTGCTAAAAACGTGTCAAAAGCGGGAGTCGCATCTGGTAGGAATTACGCTCAAGTCGATGCAAATCCTCTGCATACATTCCCGTTTTGTGTTCTTATTTGTAATGTTTGTATGTGTCGCTGAGAGACGAAAATGTTGAGTGACATTTATCAGAGATATATTCTATATTTTATTTGTATTTAAAGGTAGATATTATGAAAAGACAAGCTAACGAGTGCTGTGATGTTCTGTATGTTTTCAAAAGTACTTATGACTAGTCTGAGGATATTCTCATGTCTAATTATTGTGTTGTGTGGCGACGATGATTACTTTACAAAATGTTAATTATTAGCTGTGTAGAGATATGCTCAAAGCCAATGGCCATATTGCTGTATGATGATTTTTTTTTTTTTTTTTTCGGTGTGTGTGTGTGTGTTTTGTTTTTTTTTTGTTGTTGCCATGTTTGAACCGGCTTGTCATAGTGGATTCTTGGAGGGACATTATTTTTCTATGATGATTTGTACGTTGTTTGTGTGGAAAAATTTAAGGTCACTTCTGAATTGGCGGGGCGGGCGCATCCACGGGATGTTAAAGGAAAACCAGATGGAGAAAGATGGAGATGAGGAGGAGACAAGAAGGTCGAGGAGTTGATGGATGATGGAGAAAGAAAGTAGGCAAGGCGGACTGGGAAAGAAGGTGCAGAGATGGTGGTGCTTTATTCACTTGAAAATCCTCCATCAGACGTAGGCCTGTTTAAGTCAGACGGGCTTAGATTTCTTGGAGTTTAGGCCACTGAATAGTGCTAGCAATATCATATATAAGTAGGCATTGTAACACATTAAACTGTGTTGGCAAATAACTCCTAAAGATACGAGGCATATATTTAGCTATATATGAATATCGGTGTGGCAAAGCATTTATTCTCAATATTTTAACGTCTCACATCTGTCAAATTGTGCTGGATGTTTTGTAATACCTGCAAAACAAAAATGGTCTTTGTATTTATTACTTGTATTTTTTCTATTGTGAAAATTTAAGTACATTGTCTATTTTATATATTAATTATAAATAAATGTTGTACATATTGTACATAACATGGTTTCTGTCGAGTGGATTGGAAGGCGGTGCGGGGAAGATTTACAGGATGTGTTGCGCGAGCTTTTATGACTGGATCAGAAGGTAGAGTCGAGCCCAGCGGTAAACTATGACAGAATTCTTCACATGTTCGTCATCTGTGTGCACCTTTCACGCAACAAACTCGGCTGACTGGAGTACGCCAACGCTCTGCTCCTGTTTACTCCTCTGATGAATCCCTCATGTTCTCCTGTGGATGTTGGGGGGCATTTCATCTGCTGCCAGGAACCGGTTTTGCAATGTCTTTACATTTTTTTCCCATCTGCTGCTGCGCATGGAGGACATACACGTGTAACACATGTTGAAATTCAATTTGACTCTAGGGCATCCTGTGCACCGCGACTTAGAATCACAGCAGCGTTTACCTTGTTTTCCAGCTCATCTACTTCTGTAGATAGCAGCTTTATAGCACATACGGTATTACTTTCCTACACTCTTGGCAAATGGAGAAAATGATGACTCAGCATGACTTGGAAAGTAGTGGTGCTGCAATATACAAGTATTGATGATAGCCAGCACAGAAACAGCATTCAGTAAATGTCTACAGACTCTCTTTCCATCTCCTTATTTCAGTGTAATTCATGTGACAAAGACATTAATAAACAACAGATCCCCTCCTCTGTTTGAAGACGGCTTCCTTCACTCCTCTCAAACCATCTGTCCAGAAGGTCAACGTTTCTGTTCTCGAAGGAGTGTCCCTTCTCCTTCGCATGCAGCTGGACTGCTGATTCTTGCCCTCAGGAGCAGCTCTGTTGTGTTGTTGTGGAGCAGTTGTTTAGTCTCACCTATATATAGGTCTGTACACTCCTCTCTGCGTTGGAGCGCACATACGATGTTGCTCAGCTTGTCTTTTGGGAGTGTTTTATCCTTAAAAACAATTTTTTTTTTGTCTCATAATGTTGCTGCGGATGTTGTTTTTGGAGGAAAGTCTCTGAGACACATCAGCTAAATAAGAGATGACAATGTTGTTCTTCTCCGTTTGACATTAGGATGTTTTTTCTGGATCTTTTTTTGCTGACTTAATGAAAACCCCGTTAAGACAGCCACAGGTTTTGTATGATTTCAGGCAGAGAATTAATACCTGGAGCTGCCTACCAGTCAGCTAGAACTGAAGACGATTCTTTGATGAGAGGTGAATCGTCTTTGAAAACCAAAAAGAGGAGTAGTTTTCTGCAGAAGCACTGAGGATGACTGGATGACTTTGATCTACACAGATAATGGCTGTTTATTGTGTGGTTTGTGTCTTTTTTTTTTTTTGGTGTGTAGGAAGAGCATGACTGTACTGTGTCAACCAGGTAGTTACTGCTGCTTTATTATGTACAAGATTATATGTGCATTACTAACATGAAATATTACATTTATCAATAATACCACTACATCATGACACTTTTACTTGCAAGAAAAATGTTCATGGTCTAAAACAGATGGAGCCTATCCTGACCATCAGCGTACATTTCCCATAATGCAACTTAATACTATATTTAATGAGCCCCTAAAGTCTTATTTTAAGCACCTCGGAGGACATCATGTTACTTCTCATGACCCGTAAATCAGAGTCTGTAGATTAAAATAGGTTCAAGTGTCCTATAGGTGTCCACACAGATTAAAAAAAGAAAAAAAACACAGTTAAATACAGACTAAATATCTTTTATTTTTCCCCAAAAATCTTTATCCATTTGACATGACATAATAGCATCATGAGCAGCTTTAAAATATACAAAGAACTAGAAACCAAAACAGTTATTGAAATAAAAATAAAAAACTAGGTCTTCTTTGTTTCTCCCGTGCTCAGCCTTTACAGCATATATGACTATTTCCACACACGTCTACTGTTCCTCCTGTAGAGAGCACTTAAACCTTTATGTACAACATTAGCCTCAGCAGCTCAACACACGACTGAGCTGATGAGAACAACTCACAAATAGCATCGCTGCAGAGAAAGAGGATGAAGAGTGCACGAGTGGATTATGGCATTCAAAGTGCTTCAAGACGGACATGCTTTGATTTTTAACTGTAACATCACAGGAGGGGGGAAACCTGAATGTAGGAGCTGCGACGCAACCAAAAAAAACGTTGCCTCAGTTTCATCATCACTAAAAATAATCCGGTTTGCAAAATGTCTAAAAATAGGCCTGCTGCTCCTGAGCACAGACGTGGCTTCTCTCCTGTTTAAAAGTAATATTGTGTCAGGCAGAAGCAGGAGTTTGAACCGCTGTCTGAGGCTGCTGTTTTCTGATGGAAACGCAGACAGCGATAAGTTGATTTTCTTTTTAAAAGTGACTAAGACAAAGTGTTTTTTCCTGTTACATATGCACTAAATGCATGAGAACTGTATGCTTGGAGATAAATACCTTCCTATCCTCTCCATATGGCCCCCTGGTGTTCATACAGAGCTACAGCAAAGTAAAGTGAAAGTAGTTGCAAGTAAACACGTTGGCAGATTCAGTTATGACTCACTCAGATGAGTCAAGAACTCCAATTATGAGTAAAAAATAACCAGCTCCGACTGCGGTTAAACTTAACTAAACAAAACAAAAAAAATACTCTGACTGGAAGAGGAGAAAAGCATCCAACTCAAAGAAACACAAGCTAATGCGTTACATGTTTTTTAACAGAGAACAGTGACTGATATTTTTCCATACTATCGGGATGATGTACAGTTTAGTTGACAGATATACCAGAACTGCGCATCGTAGTGCAAAAAATGTAGTGAAACTAGAGATCTTTACATACAAACATGATTCTGAATATTGAATTTTGACCAGCTGGGGGTGAGAAAACACACAGTTATTCATCAAGTTGTGAAAGTACCTAAAACTTAAAGTCCAGCTCAACTTAAAATGTGTTTTTCTGAAGCGAAAACAAGTGTACATGTGATCTCCAGGGGTTGTGATTTTTTTGGTGTAACTCGATTGGTCCAACATCAGGGTGAGCAGGCACTAAAATGTGTTGTTAAATCACGCAATCCCAGCAGTCACACAGGCCAGCACTCCTTTAGCTACTCCTTATTCTCACTGCACGCTCAGGCTACAGAACTCTTGTTGTCGCATCTGGATCCATCAAAGTCAAGAGGCCATTTCTACAGAAAAATCTAACATCGTACACAATCTGTAGGAAGCAGCAGATGTAAATGTGTCCACTTTTAAATGTGAACTACATCTAGCGTCAACATTTTGAATATTGTGTGCACTAACGGAGGAAAGGTTGAACTCCCGTGAAGTTCCATTAATGAGAGCAGACATCTAAAGTTAGCTTTAGCCTATATTCCTCTGCTGTTTTGTTCTTCCCCTCAATCCATTTAACCTACATTGTGGCCTGCGGAGTTCTACTATCTGAGCTTTAATCCCTGCCGTTCAAATAACGCCCCAATTACACCAGTGTAATCCTGACCGGCTCTGCTGCTGCCGCCGCCCTTCACTCTTGCGGCCCACTGGAGCAGATGTAATGTTTAATCTATAAGCTGCTCTGCCTGCCTCTCATTTGGAACGTCAATATCAATAACAACATTGATCCATGCAGCTGACATTAACACATGTTTCTGACACGTTTTCCCTTTAAATACATCCCCACGCTGCTGTGAGGGGACATTAAAATGCCACAATAGTCCAGGGTTTCCCCAGTTCACTGACGATTCATCTACACGTATATTTTCTGTAAATTTGTACCACATTTTTATGACTAAGACTTCCACAACATTGAAAACAGCTTGGAAGCAAATGAACGTATTGGCAGACCAATTCATTTTTCCAAATGAATATCTAAATATTATTTTCAAGTTTGCAAAATTAAAACTTTTCTAAAACTTTAATGAAAATTTCAGTCACGACTGGGGAAATCTTCACAAACGAGACCGTCTGAAAAACAACACAGCTTTCAAAATCCAAACCAAAACGCAATCAGAAGAAAAAACATGACATCGATTAGGATGATTACACTGGGACACACAGTTGGGCGAAGGAAACATGACTGTGCTGAAACTTCCAATTAAGCTTCTACCCAGCCATAAAACTTTCGTTCCAAATGTCAAGTATGATTCATTATGTACAAGTGTGACTCACAAACTTTCCAAGTTTAACACCAAATCAGCTTCAAGTGTTCCAACCAAATAAGACGCCTGGGAAATGTCGGCGCAGGAAGGCCCCCGGCATTCACGATGAGTCCCAAAAACAAACACTCTCTAATCATTCACACGTTGAAGAGGATCGGCTGCACGCGAGGATTAAGAACCGTCCGCCGTAAAAACATCAGTCTGAATAAGATTCAGCTGCGGTGAGAGGAGTGCCCGGTTTTGACGATTTCTCGCTCTAGAATTCGTCATCCGAACTGAGCAGGAGAGTTTTCTCGGTGTCGCCGCGGCCGCTGACGGTGCTGTGTGTGCGGGAGACGGGCGGCGGCGCCCCCTGCTCCAGCGTGGATTGCTGGGTGTACTGCTGGTAGGCCGGGGAGAAGTTGTGGATGGCGTCCTGGACCATGTCGCCTGGGTTCATCGTCTCCTTCAGGCTGCTGGAGATGCTCTTCATGGGGGCACAGCGGCCTACAGGAGAGGAATGAGAAAAGAGAGTTAGAAGTGAAAAGAGAGAGGGTGAATGAGGATGAAGGAAGAACATTAACGGGATGTAAATGTGTAGGACTGATTTAGTGAGGGGAAAAGGGGAAGGACAGGGGTAAACATTAAGAGAGCGTGGATTTACAGTGTTTTGAGCACCGAGGAGAAGGAAGGAAGGAAGGGAATGTGTGAATGAAGAGGGAAGAATGAGGAGAGAGGAGGTAATAGAGTGGGAAGAGGAGTGATTTAGTGCGAGGAGGAAAAGTGAGGAGACAAAAAGGACAAAAACAAGGAGAAGAGAGGAAAGAGGCATCAGTGATTTAGTGGGCGTTAAAAAGCAAAACAAGTGGGGAAAGAAGGAGGGAATTGTACAGGAGCAATGGGTGTGATTTAGAGAGAGAACAGGAAGAGGAAAGGGTTGATAAAGAGGGACATTAGACAGGAATGAACTGTGGAAAAAGAGAACGCAAAAGAGTGTGGGAATGATTCAGGAAAAGGAAACGTCTGAGTAAGAACAGCACCTTTTAAAAACAGCAACAGTTACAGGTAGTAAAACAAAACAAAAAGTTGAATCAAAAGCTTGGATAAATAAAATCAGAAACTGGCTTAAAATGTCTCAGAACAAAAACAAAAGAAAAAAAAAAAGAAGGATGAAACACACACAAGGGGGGGATTGTGGTGTAAACATCATCAGTGTTCAACCTACCAAACTCTCCATATGTAGGAACAGGTCCTTTATGGCGCAGCAGAGGAGAGAAGACAGAGAGTAAGACAAATATGTAGAAAAAGGAAAGGAGAAAATGAAGAGCTTAGTAACGTGGAAAGAAGTGGTAAAGGTAGAAGTAACAGAAAAAGATGGGAAGTGAAGGAGAAAATACGCATAGGAAGGGATGGAAAGAAATCCTAATAAAATGGACCAAAAAAAAAAAAAAAAGAAGTGAATGGCTGTTTTAGAAATGTCCTAGATTAAGACTTTTACTTTGGTAGGACAACAAACATTTACCACACATGCAGTAACCTTAAACTTCTTTCTATTTTCTCACCTTGTGAATCAAGACTTTTGTCCATGTAGACTTTGTATGTGAAAGCGTGTCGCAGAGCCAGCGCCGCGAAGAACATCTCGATGCAGATGATGAAGTTCTGGTAACCGGCAGCAACCGTGCCCTCGCCGACAGACACCTCCACTGAGTTAATCTGAGGGATGGCCCCGCACTTTTCCAGGATAGCCAGCAGCATGCCTGGAATAATTAGATGAGGACTTAGTGAAAGCACAACACTCTTAAATATCTCATTGTGATTTTTTCTAACAGATATATGATCTGACAGAATTTGATTAAAGGCTTTTAAATCCAAGCTCCAGTTCAATATTCCCTGTGTGATTGTTTTGTTTGTTTTTTTGATGGAGCAAAATCACCTAAGACAACATCAAAATCATGACTGACACACAAGGAGGACGCCGTTATTCTGTAAAACCACTGACACGACAGTTTAAACCTTGGATCGTAGACATGATGGGAAATGTGCAAGGTGTGGCTGTTAGATGAGTCAAACTACAGCATGCATGTCTGAACCGTTTAGTATATATGGATGTGTGAGCAAGCACAAACAGCCTGTGAAACTTTCAATGTGCTCACATGAAGTCAAACTGAATAACAGCATTTGTCTCATTATTTAATAACCAACCTCATAAATCTTAAACTGTGAGCATCTGTGATTTACTAATAGCACTGTTTCAAATTGTGATTTTGATTTGAAATCGATTAAAAGCCCTAATGACAATGCATTCAAAAACATTGTCGATCAGTGTGTTATTTTAACAAACATGATGTTGTGTCTCGTGCGGTCTCCTTACCCTGCCAGAAGGAGAGGAAGATGACCGACTTGACCATGAAAAACTTGAGCATCGGGCTGTAAGGGCTGAGCAGCTCCCTGGTGGCGAAGTAGAAGAGGAACAGGGCATACAGAGACAAGCTGACCGAGATGTTGTAGATGATGGTCACGTACAGGTAACCGCTGGCAACGCTGTAGAGAGAGAAGTCAGGTCAGGACGGTGTTAATGGTGCTGATTTGGATTTTTGGGTCATTTTTTGTAGGTTATCTGTTGTTACAGGTCATGCTAAAAGCGAAATTTCATCACTACAGATTAAAGTCCCAAACTGAAACGATTAAGGGAGGAGGTGCTGATTGGTCTGGAACAGTCATCTAGAAATTAAAGGAGTAACCCACATCATGTGAAAGCTGTAAAACAGCTCAGCTATTCCCATCAGAGAAAAACAGATAACCCAAAAGTTAACAAAGGTTCTTCCTGCCTCTCTGGGCAGCACTTACTTGAAGTCTCCATCCTTGTATTTGCCGTAGGCCTGCAGGATAACGGTGATGATGGCCATGAGCGGTTTGACCACACAGAACTGCAGTGTGGCCTGTTTGCAGAATCGCAGGAAGCCGATGGAGTAAGCCTTCCCCCTCAGGCAGCAGGTGCCGTACATACAGCTGGACCTGATGGGGACAAACAAGGGGGTCGTGGTTAATGTGGTTTCATATCTTTTGGGGAATCTAGCGTTGATGCAGTGAAACTTGCTGGACAGACCAGGAAAAATGAGAATATGCTGAATTATAGCTTTGAATGAAAAAGAATCAGCTCTTCTAATGTCCTTGTTTTCATACTGGAAACAATATGAAGACAGCTGGAAACAAATACAGTTTCAGTTTATTTAACACTGTTATCATTCAGCTGTGTAAATATAAAACTTACTCGATGGGTTTCCCTCGAATCTCAGCCATGATGGCGCTTTCTCCTCCCAGGTACTCGTAGCAGAGACTCAGGAAGTTGTAAATAACAAACGCTGCGGAGAAACAAGGAAACATTGGATTGTTAGTCTCTCCATTTATGCTTTTTTTGCTTTCTAATAACTCGTTTTGACCAAACAAACTTGAATAGAGGGAAACAATTTTGCCGCTTGTGGTGCTACTGTCATTATCATGTTTCCACGTTTTGACACGTTGACTTGTTATTGTAGGAAAATGTTACTTGTAACTTTAATTATGACTTCATTCTACTCAAGTGTCCCAAGAAGCCACGACCGTGACAGCGAGCCAACATACACACTAGGAAGCTACAACTGAGGCAGCTAAATGGAAATGAGCCATCATTCGCCTGTTTTTCCTGCCATGTCGTGTCAAAATGTTATTCTCCGTGACTAGACCCAGTTCACTCACTGTGCTGCTAATCAAATGGTTCTGCATGTTATTATCGTAACAAATACATTAATATTTTATGCTGCTTATTTTGAAAAACAGCGTTTCCCAGTGGTATTACCGCTGGCGCCAGGATCACAAAGACTGGGTGACTTTCCATTTCCCTCAAAGCCTCACAATTACCAACAACACAGAGTAAAGAATGATCGACAACACTTATTAATGTGTTATATGAGAGAAGAAAGGAACACATTAACAGCCAGATGTTTGTTTCTTCTGTTTCGGAACTACACTCAGATGCTTGTTGCATGGTCTCCTTGTAACTCCAGATTTGATTCCTGGCTGCTGGTGGTACCATTAGCAACATGGCTACCGTGTACAGCCTAGGGACTGCCAAAAGCAAGGCTCGGGTAGAGTTACCACAGTTGCTCTGGCTGTTCCGACATTTCAGCTACCTGGGGAATGCTACTGAAAAGGGAAAAACAAAAGTGCTATCCTCTCCTGTTTTCATTTGCACAGTTGCAGACCAACTTCCTTTGTGCCACAAACCAGGAGTTCATTTGTCAGGAGATCTTGGACCCAGTTGAAGACAGAATTGCATACTAAAAAGTGAAGCTGACAGGTGGTGTCGTAATTCTGTAGCGGTTACACTTTATTAAAATATGGTATTTAAGATAATAAACCTGCCCTTAAAAAATTTAGAGAACAGCAGCTTCAAATTGTGAGGAAACGGTTGATGCTGTTAAACTGCAGTGAGTTAATGTTACCCACACACATCCCCTCCAGCAGTCACACAACAACACAACACTTCCCTTCCTGTCACACTTTTTAGCATCAGCAAGGAAATATAAAGCAGAATTTGTCATTTACATGTAATGTTCTGACTGACTGCTGATTGTAGCTCAAACACGGCACCTGACCACCTTGACGCAAGGCATTACTTTATATGGTTTGAGTGGGAAAATAAGGCGCAGCAACGTGTGATTTCTAAAAAAAGGTCACACCAACAGCTTCACAAACAGTACGTCAACATCTCAAAGTGTTTTATACATTTAGTTACTCATGATAACCCATAATGATCAGGACTTACGAAGCTGTACATCCAGCATGGTAGTGAATGTATTAAAAGGGGAAAGCTCAGATGTTTGTGTTCAACCAACAGCAGCACAAAACATGGACATAACAATTTATACACATACACATACAGTAACCTGATGCATTTCAGTTCTTTTGTTTCTGATTAATCTTTGTGTTTTATTACTTCAACATTAAGCTATAATTTTGTCACTTAAAGTCAGAAAATCAAGCCCTCCACACCAACACACACCTTTCCCTGGCTAAATAATACTGACCGGTCTCTGGTGACCAGTGGATTATCTCTCTTCTGTGCTGCTTGACCGAGAGGCCGATGACGACCAAGAAGCTCATAAAAAAAACACAGCCAGGCTAATCCTGTTAACCCCCTGAGGAACCTCCTGTCCTCCTGCGTGTGTGTGTGTGTGTGTGTGTGTGTGTGTAGGTGTGTGTGTGTGTGTCACACAAACACTCACCGAGGGAGCATGTGTTAGTGTGACTGTGCATGCGAGGTAAAATAAGGTGAGAGAAATAGGTGTGTATCATTTAACTCTGAAAGTGTGAAAATGCGATATATGCTGGGTGTGTGCCGAGCTGTGTGTGTGGGAGGTTCAGGAGTGTGTGCGCGTGTTGCAGTGTTGTGTCACAACACTGATCTCAAAGTAGATCTCAGCTGTACTGCTGGCAGTGATTCTTGTTTCGTCAGCCGAGTTATTCTATTCTCCTTTTCTCAGTCCGATCACTCCACCTACACTCACTACAACTTTGCCGCTGTCCTACGTCAGATGCCTGTCAGACGCCTGTCTGACAATATTGAGGTAATAGGATGCCGTACGTGCCATTTTTTTGTTTGCACAAAAAGACAAAAGCCTGCGAGCTCCTGAGCTGCGCAATGAGAACTGGTCGATCTGCTTCGAGCGGCTCTCTCTGTGCCTCAGCTGTTTACCATTATGCTCTTTCACTTCTCTCCAAGGACACCCGTCAGCAGCGCTAGTTGCCACGGTGATACAGTAGGCCTACATACAATGGGAATGGGAACTTTGCAGCAAGTTTGGTTGAGAGAAACTCATTATCTGATGCAGCCACTCTGGTTGATGAGGAAGATTTGTGAGCACAGTTGCCATGCAACAGGTTGGTCATCTCTGCTGAGGAAAAGATATCTGGGCAGGGCTCAGCAGCATTGTGGAGAGAGGAGGGGACAAACAGGAGAAGGAGAGGAGGCAAAGGAGAATGAGGGGACCGGAAGAAGAAGTGGAGGAGAAATTGGAGAGGTGGTAAAAAAAGATTCCAACAAATGCGCAGTAGAAGCGTGACAAGAAAAATCAGCGATAGGGAGGGAAGATGATGCCAAAAAGAGGAGGAGGCGAGCCATCTGTACGAGGGAACTATATGACGACCACAATATTGACAGCTCTTCCTGCCGAAAGCAGAACCATACATAGAGCGCCCCCAGTCCACACTCAAAAGCATCATCACTTCGCCAACACAGGATGTGACGCGTGAGCTAAGTGTCACAGCGAGCAGACTATTTCTATTCATGTCAAGACAACTGAGTGATGCAAGTGGAGACGTGGAGACAGTCAACTGCCTCTCACCCCTTTCTACCAATTTAAGATTTAAAAAATGAGACATTCAAAACATCAGACAGCATTTCTTGTGTTTGCGTCACCCATCCACTCCAAGTAGTCCACCTACTACCATTGAGCTCATCTTGTCTGCACTTGGTTTGGATTCATGTTTCCTTTAAAAACCAATTGTCAAAATGCAGCTCAAAGTAACACCCAATCAAATTTCTAATTCACACATACATGAAGACGCAGAGATTAGAAGAAATTAGTAGAAGAAAAGCAGCTTTTGTCTGAATATGAATTAAACTTTTTGAAAACCTTCACTGCACAGGCAGGTCCACTTGCCACTAACATGCTTTAAGTTATATCTAGCCTCAATAAAAGTCTCAGGTGATGAGAAAAGATGGAAATTAACTTGCTCTTCGATTCACTGCCTAAGAAAAAGATTTTTTTGATCACTCACTAGAAGATTTAAAATTTAGCAAACTGGTGAATAAAGTTTTAGTCTATCACAGAAAAATCAAGATTCTAATAAAGGGCAGAAAAAAAAAGAAAAACATTCACTTGGATGGGTGGAATGATGGGTTGAGGATGGAAGGACAGAATATACATCGCCAGTTCCATTTTATCACAATATACTTCAATAAATCAACTGGGAAAGTCGCTAACAAAGAGCTGGAAAGGATTTAACACATTGAGTTGTATGAAAAATGTAATTGTGTGTATATAGCGTATCATGAACACTCAGGGTTTAAGTTTAGATGGATTCTGGGTGGGAATGAAAACCTTTAAACATGTCATTGACAGTATAAAGACATAAACATGTCCTTACCCTCATAGCAGTCTCTGACTGTGTCAAAGTACACGTAGTACTGATCGTTGGTGAAGAAGAGGAGGCTGAGCCAGGAATCAAAAGCGTAAATAGGAACGATGAAGAGGATCCGCACGATGTGGCGCTGCTCCCTCGGTGAGCTGTAGAAACGCAGGTGCATGTAGATCTGGGACAAACAAAGAATTTGTGTCATAAATAAGAAAAGCTGCTTCCCTGTTCATATAATGACAAGTAAGATTGTAGCAACAAGCTTCAATTCTTGTGTAAGAAGATAACAGCAGAGAGTTAACGAGCAAGGCAGGAACACAGTGTTTATGAGCTTTAAAATTGTACTTGGAGAATAAAACTAAAACTGTCATGAAGAAAACATTCAAATTGTACTGTGTACAGAGGTCGCTTTGCTTCTTATCAGTCTGTAAATGTCAGTGATCTCAACAATCAATACATTTCCTGATATCATCTCCCAGGAATGTGGAAGAGAAAAAACATCTCCATTCTGATTTTATTTTTTCTAGCCAAAGTTCAGATTTGTTTTACATCCACCTACTGTAGAAGTTTCACCTTTATATGCATGGCCAAGTTTGAGTGTATTCATGTTTTGTATGAAAAACACCTGTCGAGGGATGTTGCCAAGCAACCCCTGCCGTTCTCTGGGCCTGAGCAGATGAGTGTGTTTACAGGATCACATCACCTGTGCATTAATCAACACACACACAAGCACCTACCTGTCTTATTCATGAACACATATGTCTGAGCAGCCAGTTTACTCAGTCCAACCTCAACATCTACACCTCCGGCTGAGTAAATAATAAAATATTACTGAGCAGAAGTAGAATTCTAGACCTGTTACCTGGTGGCAGGTGAGAATGAGTGCAGTCCAGACGAAGAAGCCAGACACTGCCTGTGCTGCTGGAGTCATCAGGAAGATGGGCTGATCGGGGCCCAGCAGTGGGAGTTCAGGGAGCCACGAAATATTGGGCCCCATCGGAGCTGCAGTGGGTGGGGGACCAGGAGCCGCGACGAGAGGAGAGTCCTCCCCCAGCCTCTCTGAGAGCGGCACGTCTCGCCTCCACAGCCTTAACATCTGAAAGTGACACAGAGGCTGTTAAACTTTCACAATTCTACAGAGCTCCCTGAACACAACACGTATCAAAGTGTGTAAGTGCACACAAGGTAGCCTCCGAAACTCTTTTTCAGTGGCTGACACAATCCATAAAGTATGACATTCGTTCCCACCAGTAATCATCAACCTGAAATATAGATCACACTCTGTGTTATCTGTGTAATGTGTAATGTGAGAGAGGAAGACTAATAGAGGACAAACACAGTCACACTGTTGGTTGCTGACTAAAGAATGTGTGTACTGCTGCTATGATGGTATCTGTGTTCAACTCTATAGAAACATAGGATTTTAGTTAATTCCAACATCTCCCACAATGCCGTTTGACAACTACCATATAACAAGCCTGAACATCTACCATTAAGCTACAGGTTTAAGTGGAGTGTGTGAACTTAATAGCATGCATTAAGATAAAGCAGCATGTCATTTAGCTGAAAGGCATTCTGTTATTTTAGGAATTCACTGATTCTCTTTGTGCAGGGTCTTTCTTGCATTAAGGAATTTTTGAAACCTCCCAAAAAGGTTTTAGCTCGTGCCAAAATAAAAAGAATTCATAACCAAAATATACTTTCAATTTTTTAATCATTTTTCTAAATTGGGATATCATGTACTCAAGCAGGGCTGCAAGGTGGCTCGGTGGTTAGCACCATTGCCTCGCAGCAACAAGGTCGTCAGTTCATGTCCCAGTGAGGACACCCGGGATCTTTCTGCATGGAATTTGCATGTTCTCCCCGTGCAGCGTGGGTTCTCTCTGCGTTCTCCAACTTCCTCCCACACAGTCCAAAAACATGTTGAGGTTAATTGGTGATTCTAAATTGTCTGTAGGTGTGAATGTGAGTGTGCTTGGTTGTTTGTCTCTAAGTGTAGCCCTGTGATAGACTGGTGACCTGTCCAGGGTGTCACCGCTCATGGCCACCCTTCACCCTGAGTCAGCTGGGATAGGCTCCAGCCCCCCCGCGACCCTAATGAGGATTAAGCAGTGTATAGATAATGGATGGATGGATGGATGTACTCAAGTGTAATATGCAATAATAAGGAAACAGAGACTCATTGCCTTTCTTGCACATGGACTGACAGCCCATTCTGAACCAGGAAAACCAAGATATTATGGCAAAAAGCTATTTGATTTGGATAAGTAACAACTAAATCCAACATTTAAAGTTGAATGTTTTCGATCTCTGAATTTTTCTGCAACTCAGTAGCAAACTGACTATGAAAACCTGCATGTGTTGTGATATTGATAAATCTTGGTCCATTAACTTTGGGGGGGAAAAAAAAAGCACAGAATGAACCACCGGATGAACAATTATCAGTTCCACAACTAAATCGCCTTTTGAAACAATGCAATTTAGAATTTACAAAGTGTGGCTACCGAATAATGAGACTAATGCTGAGATTAACTTGATCTCATTCAAGCAAATTGAAAGTTTTAGGTGTCGTGTATGCTCCCCATTGATCAATGTATACTATAACGGCATGTATTTTGTGGTTTGACTAACATAAGCCAGTCTCCTTACTTCACAGCCACACCTCATACATATTGCAGCACGTCTGATTCAGAATTTAAACTGTCATGTCAGTAGTTTTGCAGATTCAGGCCTTCCTCCTTGTGTGGCAGTTATGCCTTCAACGATACTTGTATGTGGTAATGCTCAGTCACATGCTTTAAAACTACCACACAGTGAATATTCAACTAAAGTCTGACTTTAAAAAAAATGTATTACAAATCAAAACACAGTATTTGTCAGAAGAAAATCGCAGACATTTCCCCCATATCATTTAGAGAGGACCTAAAATGTTTTCTACAATCGTCAAAAACATGCATTCCTTCATATCTGACCACTGAACCGAACAAAGAACAGCCTAGAGTGTGGCCAAATCTAGCTCCACATGAACAAAAGATGTGACATTCGCTGCCGTGTCCGCTAGCAACGGTTCCTGAAGATGACTTGGCTTGAATTGGCCAGCAGATACGTTACATAAGCTGTCGGTCACCGTCTCTAGGATGGCATGTTCTCAGGGTGTGTTTGTTCTTCTACACTGACAGGCAGTTGGCATTCAACGCTCAGCTCGGGGGAAGCAGGGACCTTGACGTTATGAAGGTGGAGTGGGGGTTTGTGCAAATGCGCATACACATAAGTTTAGACAGAAATAATGACGACAAATAAAAGATCTTTGCTAAGAATGGCCACTGAATCAGAAAGAGAGACTGTGACAGACAGTAGCCTGCTAGTCTGACTTATTATCCTGTCTGCCAGAGCAGCACAGCAACCAAAAGTCATACAGCACAGAGAACAAACAGCACAGACAATGACAGGCTGGCATAATGACACCCCACACACACAAGCCACCATTTAGTTTCTATACAACAATAATTACGTTAAACTCGACTGATTTAATTTGGTGGTTTGATAAAAATGCATTAGGCCGCCTTCATGCATTTATATGTGAGACGAGTTATTGTTTCTTTGCTTGTGTGTAACCTGCGTGTGTGTGTGTGTGTGTGTGTGTGTGTGTGTGAGACAGACAGCAGGTCATTTGTATTGGTTTGCGGGCAATCAGCACATCCACATGTCAACACGAAGAAGTGAAGGCATCAGCAGCCACCCACACAATACCAGTGACAGTGAAATGATGCTGTGCTGAAGCAAAGGGACATCTGTGTGTTCCATTTGAAAGGCAAAAAAAAGGTCAGTGTGTGGGGTCTCTCTCTCTCTCTCTCTCTCACACACACACACACACACACACAGAAACAGAGGGGCAGGGGGTCAGGAATAAAGCAACAGATGGAAAGGGGCAATGGAAGGCAGACAGGGTGTGTTTATAATTTATAATGAGTAATAATATGGGTGATAGCCAGACTGGATTAGCATACTGGCAACAACAGCACAAAGATTTATTCATCAGGAAAGCCACCAACAAGTTTGGACATTTGAGGTTCTGACTTAAAGTTAGTTTTATAACAGTGATTTTATGAAGCTACTGGAAATAATACAGTCTGCTGTGTATAAATCAGACTTAGAAAGTTTGAATAAAATGGAAATGATGCTGACATTCAAACAAATTAACCACACAGTTGCTGTTTGTGCTCAGGGTTAGCTTAAAAACACTCACCTCTGCTAACGGTTAGCCGCAACGACTCCCCAATGAACTTGCCTGAAATTGAGAAAGACGTTGTGATTAGCGGTGGAAAAGTGTTGGGACAAAGTATTTCTAGCTCGTTTAAGAAACTAGACTCACCTGGTAAGTTAGTTGCTGCTCTTAAATCCTCCTCAGCTCCGTCAGACAAACTCTTCGGCTAGAAATAACCCAGAAACGGCCTTAATTCCCACTCAGAGCCGCACCGTTGCTCCCCGAACATCCATGTTAAGTCGTCCGCGGACTGCCCCGTCAACACCTCGGTGTCTCCTCCAAAAACTCACCTCTAAAGTTTGTTTCTCATGTCACGCAGCTTCAATTTTATCGTTTTATTGCTTCCGCGTGTCCATTTACAGCTTGCAAAGTCGGTGTTTGAGGAGTTAAAGCTGTAAAGTCGGTCATTCCTCTCCGCTGCTCTATCTGCACTCCGCCGCTTCAATCCCTGTTGGATTAACTGCAGATCACTCCGGTCCCGCCCCCTCCGCGAGGACGAGTCGGCTCAGCCAATCACACACCGAGGAGCGCTAGAGCCCAAAAAGGGGCGGGGTTTTAGTCCTGAACACTGAGCATGCGCGGTTCTATTCTGGGTCCAGCGACAGTGAAAATGTGGAGGATGTACAAATAAAGGTAAACACTGTTCCCACACACAAACTGGATGATGCGTTATTTGTTTCCTGTCCTAACTGCGTCGTCAGTGTGTGTGGGCCAAGGACATTCTCCATAATAAATTCCTGTTAAAAAAACTTTTTCCAAGGACTTTTTGACTTTGTTTGCCCCAGTTCTCATCACTGTAGAGAGGTTCTTAACGCTGTACAGAATATTACTATCCTCTGATACATAAATGCAAATAGAAGCCACGATAGTAAATAAAGCATTTTTTAACACTGAAGAGAAAAGTAAAAAGTATAACAATTGACTGATTGATTGGTATTTGTTGTGTTAAAAGAGTTCGAAGTGATTTTTTTTCTCCTCAACAGCATCTTCTCCTGGATGAAAGAGTCTCTCAAATTACTATTACGTTAAAGTAATGTTAAAAATTTAAATGATCATAATAACCTACAAGATATAACAATCTCATTCTAACTGGTACTTAAAAGCAGGCAACCTTGGTCTATCTCAGAGGTTGTCACAAGCCACATCTTTACATAATTATAGCTGGAAATCACTATAAATAAGACTAATTACAAGGGACACAGTTTGAGACTCACAGGTCTTTCCGGTCTCTAATATCTATTGTGACATTAATGTGAAATTGTAAGCATGAAAACAGAGTATGATGACCTTACTTTGTCTAAAGCATCATGTTTTACATTTAACTTATGTATTATTTTTTTGACATGTAATTTATGGCAACTACCAAGTTCCAATCTAGAAATTTGTAAACTGAACTAAGCCCCCTAATAAGTCAAGATCCTAACAATGTCTCTGGTCAGTAATGACATGACAGATGGCTAGGTGCTATTAAAGTGCCGCAGTAAGCAGTGTGGTAGAATACCATCCATCACAGTAGGATCATAATAATCTGCACCATTGCCACAGGTCAGTAAAAACCCGTTTTCAAAATGTTACTTGAGTTAAAGTCCAGCCATATTATCAGCAAATATAGAGTCAGAGGTATGTTGCCATATATTTTGTTACTAGATCATTTTTACTGATGTTTAAACATGTAAATTGCATTAAACAGGAGGTCCAGGGGTCCTATCCTGGGAAATTCTGAGCATCAAAAAGTTCATTTTTTGCATTCTGGTGAATCTTCCGATTTATGGCAGCGGCGTCTTTGTCTATGTAAAGGAAAATTTAGGCACCAGGTGACCATTGAAAACATGAAGGAATACCAAACACTAATTCTCTAAGACATTTTGCATTTCTTTCAAATATTTATTCTCTTGTTGATTAACTTTTCTCATTTAATATTATCCCCAGCTGACCCCTAGGCATGATCTACAATTCTGTATTCTTTTGGATCTTTTATTTTGGGAAGTAAGCTCTTTAAATGTGCATGTTTCACATCAGTGATGAACTCATTTGCTGTAATTCATGTTCCAGGAGAAGAAATGACCCAGTGCTGAAGAAAAAATAGGTGTTGGTAAGTCATGTTTTTACTTGTGGGGACAAATACATGTGTTCTAACTATTGAGGAGGCCAACTGTGCAATCATAAATAATTTTTGGCATTTTATTTTTCCACTGTTTTTTTTTTTTTTTTTAGTGTGTTTCAAGGCCTCCCCATAGTCCTTCATCATCAAGGTCATGGTCACCCAAACACAGACTTCATGTGCACAGAAATCTGGGAATCTGGGGATTAATGACATCAAAGGGATACACCAGCAATTCAGTGTTACTGAACACTGAACCCCCATGCTGGGGGACGAACAACACGCAGAATTAAACACAAAGGTCAGAAATGAAGCAGCACAGACTAAGATATCTGCACTTTTAGTCCCTAGTATGACAAAGTATAAAGCTGCAAAAATGCTGGATTGAATCTTAGATTATTTAAACTTTGTGCATCCAGTGTGTGACAATTTAGTTTAATGCTTAAAGTCTTAAGTTTCAGTTTGAGATAATCATGAGGGACTAAAACTCTGGACTGCACTGTTTTTAAATTTACAGACAACAATGAAATGTATGTGTAATGTCCATTTTAACAACATCAGAATGTAATCAAATATATAAAACAGGAGTTCAGAGAATCAAGAGCCAATACAAACATTTCTAAAACAAATATCTGATTAAATTATGAGTCTGAATAGTTAAATTTACTGACATCAAGTGAAACAGATTATTAGAAGTCTGAGTAAGTTGTGTATATTTTTATTGAATCAGAAAATATACACAAATATCATGGTAATAAAGTTGAAGCATGGGAAAGAAATGTACAGGACATCAGTCATCTCCTCTCTGTCAGTGACATCCATCCATCCTGACAGACCTGGGACAAAACCTCTATTCTTAATCAGTGCCACTCAAAATAATAACAAGAACCTTTGCGTCATTGCCTGCCATAGCGGAAACCAAAACACACACTTCTGGCAGACTCTAAAGGTTTTAGGTGAACGTAATGACACTTTTTGTCTCAGGGATGTCAGGACAGTACTCTTCTCTCCGGCCCCGGCTTTAAACAATCTGTCACATTCTGGCGAAAGGTATCTACACATTTTACATAATAATACGTAATATAAAACCAACGGAAAGCAAAAGATAAGAACAAAAATACAAATGTAACACCAGACTTGCTCACCACCAAGATCTTATAACTTTCTCAAGTCTTTTCATACCTGGAGTTACAAGCTGGACTAAGGCTGTTTCATATCATACAATCCTCGTTTTATTCTGTCTCCGTCCTCCTCTTCTCACATTCAGTAAACATGTTTTCAGTCTCACCTCGGCAAGACGGTAACAAGTGTGCTGAAAAATAGGAATACATCTTTTTGTTATAAGTCATGGGCAGTCTCCCATCCTCCATCCTTTTTTTTTTTTTTTTCCTCTATAAAGCAAAGCTGAAGGCAAAACAAACACTGAAGACAACAACACAGACAGACACATTTACAGACAAAAAGCAGCCTCACTCCCATCCACAAATTCACTGCAGACTCTCTCGCACTTCCTCCCTCTGATGCTCTCCTTGGTCCACTTTAAGCATTCTCCTGTCTCATCTATGTATTATAGGCCTGGATACACTTTAGTTTTGTGTTCGTCTCCATGGTTGTGTACATATTTATTGATAATAAAGAACACCATAAGCAGCAGATGTAGCTCTCAAACATTAGCAGATTGATACTTTTTTTTAATCACAGGTGTAAACCACAGAATAATTGAAATTTAGTCCATTTTTGTGCACTTTGTTTTTTTTTAATATCTTTTTTTTTTGCAAGTTGAGCCTCTGAGTCGATGGCAGGTGAATATGAATGAAGAAGGGGTGGGGCCTGTGTGTTGTTTCACCCACCTCCCCCTCCGGCCACACCCTGAAAAGCAGTACCAAACAGTTCCAGCCTAGAGTTTGTTTGTCTCACGGATTTTTCCATCATCTCAGCAAGCTTTAAAACTGGGCATGCTCACAGCGCATACTGACGACACACGGACGCCCTCGATCCCCCTTTAAAGGGCCTGCAACGCCGCCGCCTCCTCCTCCTCCTGCTCCTCTTCTCTTCCTCCTTCACTCATTCATGTTTTCATTCATCCATTTGAAAAGTAAGGGGTATTTGATACCCTGCAGCTGCTGAACCACAAGAAACACAAGAAGGAAGAGAAAGGTTAGTTTGTAGGTTAATTAAAGGACCAAACACCAATATGTAGACTTAGTTTATGATATTTAGTGTATTTGAGTTTGTTGTTTTGTAATTACTGTAAATTACTGTTTTGGATTTTCAGTATTTTCCAGAATGGTTTTGACAAAATACAGCCCAGTTGTTTTTGAACATTCCGTTTTATGACCCCACATGAATGTGTTACTCAGTGAAAAACATGTTTTTGTGATTTTGATTTACATTCTGTATCGTGGGCGTGCACTGAGGACACTTTTGCAATTGGATGTCATTGTCAGACAAATGTGCAAATGCAGTTAGTCCTGAACCTCTCAGTTCATTTTCAATTTCCAAGGGGTGTTCAGAGGAACAAAACACATAGCGTGACATAGCGCTGAGTGACAGAAAAATGTAAACAGGCTATAGGTGGACTTGCAAGATCTTCTTTCAGAGAACATATACTGTAGTATACTATACACTGTATATATCAGTCCTGACATGATAGTTGCTTCAAAAGACTGTTCCACATTAGCAGCTGCCATTTTGGTTGTTACAAAAGTTCCTCAATGCTCCTCTGTGCAGCCAAACGCACTCTGCCAGAGCAAATGAAACATGAGCTCATACAATCATCTGGTTTCCAGGCTTCACTGATCAGGGGAAAATGCCAGCTTTTTAATTCAAGAAAAAATGTCATCAAAAATGACACACAAGTAATGTGTGAAGGGAAAATCTTTTTTTTATTCATGTGTTATGTATGTCATTAAAATTTGGAGCTGTCAAATAAAAGCTGTAAAAATATGACAATGTTTACTACTACCAATTCTCTAGCACCCCATCAACTAGATGGCCTCCCAGCTTTACGACCCAGAAAAACTTTTATCCATATATGACCAGTAGCTGTGGAGCTAAAAATGTGCATAAACCTGCTCGCTAACTGATTGCTCCCTCCAGGTGAGTATTCAGAATGAGCAGCTGCCTCACTGTCTACAAGGTTTATTTCCTACAGCTGCTTGTGTTAACTCTAAAATGTCTCAGACCACAAGCAAAGCATGTCAAATGTTGTACTATTGGCTGCAAGAGCGAACACGAAAATCCTCATGCATATACAGCATCTGAGAAATTGAAGCTCTAAAGGATTACTTTTCCTATTGATTGCAATGTCACCACAACAACAGGAAAACTGTAAATGTTAGCATGTTGGCCAGCTAATATGCTACCATTAGCTTTGACTATATTCCTAAAGATCAAAGCTCTGTGGAAAGCCAAGGGACAATAAGAAATGGTAGAAATTTTAAGAGTAATTCTGAAAATAACACACAGGGACTGGTTGTGGTTAGTTGTGTTTTCATGTTGTTTCAGTGCAACCTCAACTCAGTATTTGTCAGGCCTTTAGACCTTTTCTTCTGCCCTACTCTCTGTGCTCATATACCACAGTCTAACACAGCTGAATTCCCAATAACTGTTCTTATTTACATATTTTTCTGTTTCTGTTGCCAGACAATGGAACAAGTCTGAAACAGTGACTTGCAGCCCATTAAGACTACATGTTAACAAGCTGTCATTTTATAAACATTTCCAAGCGGCTGCTCTGCACCTCTAAAGCACTGATTTTATAACCACAATGTCGTCTGGGGCTGCAAAGTGGCTTGGTGGTTAGCACCGTTGCCTCGCAGTAAAAAGGCTGCCGGTTTGCATTTCTGGGATCGTTCTGCGTGGAGTTTGCATGTTCTCCCTGTGCAGTGTGGGTTCTCTGGCTTCCTCCCACACAGTCCAAAAACATGTTGAGGTTAATTGTCTGTAGGTGTGAAGTGTAGCCCTGTGATAGACTGGCGACCTGTCCAGGGTGTCCCCTGCCTTCACCCTGAGTCAGCTGGGATAGACTCCAGCCCCCCGCGACCCTAGTGAGGATTAAGCGGTGTATAGAGGATGGATGGATGTTGTCTGATAACCTCACCATACACATATGTTAGACACAACAGCTGTGATTTAATTTTGGCAGTATTTTCATGTAAAATGATTATTTCTGAAGACAGTTGGAAGCAATGCAAAGTCCTGTTCTCACATATCTCATTCATGTATGTTTACAGCAGACAACTGTTTTAGGGTGTCAGGGGTCATCAAGGACAGAAGAAACTAGTCGATGTTTAAAAATGGTGTGTGTGTGAGTTTCAGACGTGTCCATACCTGCCACTGACCTGCAGGCCAGTGAGGAGGAACTCACTTTGCCAGATGTTCAAATGGCACACTGACCTGAGTGTGGAGGGAGAATGAGAAGAAAACACTGTATTTAAACTATGAAGCCTTCCACATCCAGTCCATGTAAGCCCTCTTAGTTCTTATTTTCCACACACGCACACTAAGAAATGGTTTGGGTTTGTAGCATCTGCTCCACCAAAGTCCACAATCAGTCTGGACATTCAGAATGGCTGCTGCAAGATGCAGACATGATCCCCAACGAACAAAGAAGCACTGGAGAGAGTCCAATTACAAAACATAAAGAGGCTGTGGGGCACATGGAGCCCGCCTTGGAGGATTAGTCTATTTTGTGTTTGTATCATATCAGACTTTTAACTGCACAGTGACAAAAACGCTACATATCAATGTCTTCGTGGTAATTATGAGTAGATTATGCAAGAATATTTTCCTAGCTCCCATAATTCCAATTTGGCATTCTGAAATGGGAATTTGTATTAACATGAGTGGCAAGCATAACAGAGAATCCAGCAATGTCATCAATCCAAGGTAATGAAAATCCTCCTCATCCATTTTCTCCACAAAAGAAGCAATTAATACTACATAAGGAAAGAGAGCGATATCTGCTGCAGTATATTCATGGTTGGGTTTCATAAATTCAAAAATAAAAAGACTCAGAGTTCACAGGCTTAGTAACAGCTCTGTGAGAATGCTCAGAAGGACACACATATATTGTCTACCAGGTTTACTGGCTTGGCTTAGTGTGTTAGCATGCTAGGATACATGGTCTGGAAGCCATGAAACCTGTTGCAAAAGTTTTGTGTTCTCTTGTCACAGTTCAATGAAAATGCATTTCCTACTTTAGCGAATGATAAAAAGCTGTGGTGAGCGTCTTCACAACAGTCTCACTGAACCTGTCATGCTAAAAATGCTCCCACCTGTGATGCAGTGATGCGTGATTGATCGAGGCGTGCAGTGAGGTCAGAGGAGGAGACGTTTGCAGGGGCCCCGCGATGAAGCCTCATGGCCACCTTCCTCTCTCGCTCGGCTCGTTCTGCTCTCCCCGCCTGAGGAGAACGGTTACCTGCGCACAAAACTTCACAGTTAAAATAAAAGCCTCAATTCTGTCACTTTTGTGTAACAACTACAATCAAACAAGCATCCAGACCTGACTGCTGGACCCCACGTGTGGCCGGGTTAGAGGGAGCAGCATCTGCCTCGTTCCTGACTCTGTTGGCTGCAGAAGGGTTCGGACCGGGCGGCAAAGCTCGACCTCCAGCTCCTCTTTGGCCTCCTCCTGCTCGTTCCTCCCCTTCTTTTCCCTCCCTCCTCTCCCTCTCTCCATCCTCTGCTGTCCTGCTGGCCCCCTGGAAAACAGAGGAACAGTGCAGATGTGAACAAAAGGAGAAAAACAGAAAAACTGCTGAAGAGATCGACATCTTCAAGTCTGCAAAAGTGTAACACTCACAAACTTCAGCATGTTCCAGTCAAAAACATAGTCATAGGAGAAGCCCTGTCTGTGGAAAAGGTTCCTGAAGAGCTGCCTCAGATATGAGTAGTCTGGCTTGTCATCGAACCGCAGGGAGCGACACAAGTTCAGGTAAGTAGAGAACTCAGCTGTGAAACACAAGATAAAGTAAAAATGATTTTAAGCAAAGACAGATGACAAGTGTGACAGAAAATATGCAAAATCTGTCTCAAATCAGTATTTCTACAGTTAGAACTGTCTGGTTTTCTGTACAGTCTCCCTTAACTGAGTTCCAAATATCACCCAAATTTTGACTCACAAGGGTATCCCTTGCAGAGCATCTCAATTGGGGTGGACATTTTCTTCTCACTGATGCGTTCATACTTCTGCCTCTTGGTGGCAGCCTTAAGCCCCTGCCAGGGCAGAGAGCCCAGGTTAAAGTACATGAGAACATAGCCCAGAGACTCCAGGTCATCTCGTCTCGACTGCTCTGTGGAGAAAAACACAGAATGGAGGGAGAGGACAGAGAACAAAATGAAATAGAAGTATAGTTTAAAGGAGAAGAAAAGACAAAGAAGGAGGTAACAGGAAGGAAAGGAAAGGAAAGGAAAGGAAAGGAAAGGAAAGGAAAGGAAAGGAAAGGAAAGGAAAGGAAAGGAAAGGAAAGGAAAAAAGCATCTAGTCCCGATCGATAAATATGCAAACATATTCTACTGACATTTTACTGTGAACGCACAAATCACAGTGGGGTTTGCAGAACACTCACACTTACACGGATATCTGGGCCACCTTCTGTGTGTGTGTGTGTGTGTGTGTGTGTGTGTGTGTGCGTGTGCTGCCTTACCGATGCCCAGATGGGTGTTGATGGAGGCGTAGCGGGCGGTGCCAGTGAGGTTCTTATTCTCGCGGTATGGAATGTGCTGGTGTGTTCGGGCGTCGCGGTATTTCTTGGCCAAACCAAAGTCGATGATGTAGACCAGGTTGCCCTTTTTCCCAAGTCCCATAAGGAAGTTATCGGGCTTCACGTCTCTGTGGATGAAGTTCTTGGAGTGGATGTATTCAATCCGACTGATCTGGAGAAGAAAGACAGGGACCAGGGTATTGAAAGTTTTGCATGTAGTTGCGCATTTACATCAAATCTCCATTTTAAAAGCATGAAACAAGTTTTTAGGTTTAGACTTCCAGGAAGGCCTCAGGTCATTTCACGTGAGTATGACCTTGAATGCTATGTTCTGAACCACAAAACGTCTACAACTTCTTAGTTCAAAGCAGCATGTCTCGCGTGACAAGTGAACTGACCTTCAGTTGTAAAATCAGAGAAGTACTCCTTTCCTTTTTTTGCCCCAGTGGCATATTACAGTGTTTAAAAATAAAGCCTGAGGAGTAGAAAATGAACACATACAGATGACGTGATAAATATCATATGAATTAGGGTGCCTCTGTTCGTTATTGCCCTTTAGCAGTTAACTGCAATATCTCAAATGTCAGCGTGTCCTTGAATGCACCCACAAGGAGGTTGAAAAAAAGAAAACAGTCTGTGCTCTAACTATACTACGACAACTTTTTGACAAAAGTAGAGCAGTTGTTGTTTCCAGTGCAAGTTTCACATTTCTGCAAGGTTATTTTTATTGCATAGTAACAGACGAGGAGGTCAAACGGCTGCCTCCATCTAAGAATTTCCTTTGTGTTGTGGTATGCAAGTCACAAGCCTAGTATTGAGTGAGTAGTAGTGCAGAGCATTAAATGAGTGGAGTGTATTGTCCTTTATGAAATATAATTGATAAGACTTGATGCTCCATGCAGATGCTGGTGAAGTGAACTGTGGAATTAAAAAAACAAAAAAAAACAGGCCTAGCTGATGTATTTTACACTTTTATAATAAAAGAACATATAAAAGCAGAAATTAGAATCATATTTTACAAGGTTCGCAGATTAGTTAGTATTATAGCCTGAGCATCAAATTGTTATTCAGTTTTACACGATCAATTACCTTTACTGGTCTTTACTGGTAGAGTTGTGACTCTAGTGACTTTGCATTCCCAAAGTTATAGAGTGTTTGATCTAAAACTGAAAGGGAATTTTAAAGGCCACAAGTCTCATTGCCTGGTGAAATAATAGTTGAGTCACTGGTACTGATCAATAACTCTGTCAGCCTTTTTGCAGATATACAGAGGTCATTTTATGTTATGAGGCAATCAGAATCTTAGTTATTGCGCCTTTAGAGGAGAGGAGAGGAGAGGAGAGGAGAGGAGAGGAGAGGAGAGCTGTTACAACAACAGCAACTGGAGGAAAAGAGGTCGAAGTGGGCAAGAGAAAATGGGACAAAAAGAACAAATGTGCCAATTGTAGACTAAAAAGTGACATATGAGGGATTAAGAAGGCTCACAAAAGACACCACGTGCCGACCTCTGCACCGAGGATTAGGATGTCTTGTGCAGCTTCTCTGTCCCAGATTGGAAGTGACTTTTATAGAGGAGCTGAACGGTTGAGATATTGAGGGGATGCGCTTTGTCTCAAGCCAAGAAACAAGCTTTAGAGGTTTAGATGAGAATTATTCTCAGATTTCGAATGATCCATTTAGTTCCTGTCTTAAAATAGAAACATCCATTTATTAAAATCTCTGTAACTTCACAGCCTAAGGATCACTTCAGTGCACTGTGTGCAAGCAAAGGTGAAAGTTTACACTGTGGTAGTGTTTTTACTTGTGATTGGAACTAAATCATTTCTTATGTCGCTTTCAGTTATCTGTCCTAATTATCATTGTTTATCTGTTTCTAGGAGGTCTGTCTGTCAGCCTTGATGCTCTGAGGAACCCCTTTATAAATACTCGATGTGTCCTGATGGTGCCTCCATAAAACATAACGAAGCTCGTCTATGAGCTCCTTCTAAGAGGAGATTATTGGCTCTGGATCTGAGAAACAACCCAGATGAACTATTATGTTTTATAGTGTGGACTGCAGTCAGTCAGTCTGTCTCACCATCTGGTCAGCCAGCAGCAGGACCGTTTTCAGGCTGAACTTGCGGGAGCAGAAGTTGAACAGGTCCTCCAGACTGGGGCCCAGCAGCTCCATTACCATAACGTTGTAATCGCCCTCCGCTCCGCACCACTTAATAGACGGGATTCCCACTGTTGGGTGGGAAGGAGTGGAGGCAGCGTTAAGAGACAGAACAGTTTATCATGAAACCTGTTAAAGGAAATCACTGTTAATACAGGTTTAAGCGATTCTCACTGACACAACTTTTTTACTGCCTAATTTATTGGCATTAATAGTTTTTTTCAATGATATTTTGTTGGTTTCAACCATTTATTCATTACTTTTTTAACAAACTGTTTATTTTTTCTGCTCTTCCCACTTGAGTATAACCATGATACAACTATACACTACACGCTTTAAAATGTTTTTGTTACTGCATAAAAATACATACAGTACATACTATATTGTTATTTTGT
Organism: Stegastes partitus; assembly: GCF_000690725.1. Classification (NCBI taxonomy): domain Eukaryota; kingdom Metazoa; phylum Chordata; class Actinopteri; family Pomacentridae; genus Stegastes; species Stegastes partitus. The sequence goes on along the minus strand of NW_007578882.1, from coordinate 161,341 downwards.
TTTGATATGACATTATTATGATTATATTATGTGCTATATCACGATTTTTCTTTACATTTCTATTACATAAACATTTCATATGTTCATCAATATTGTGCAGTTAATTTTTGTCTAGTTGACTTAAATACAACGTTGAGAAAAAGTTTCATACATCATCGTGTGTGTTAATACTGCATAATATTACACGTGACAAACTGTACACATTATACACTATTATTATTATTATATTATACATAACACTGTTTACTTTCATTGTAGTACATATTGTATTTATTACGCATACTCAGAATGATAAACCTACACTCACATTCTTAGTAACATATAAATCATGGAAATATAATCTTGTGGACATATGACATTATTATAAATCAATAATCTTATATGTATTTGATCTTATCTCATATCTATCATTCCATCATCAGCACCACTGTACACCTCAGTGCAAATGAGTGAACATTCAGCAACCCTAAATTGATTTGAATACTCATTAATTCCAGTCAAAGACGCATTTCAGTGTCCCTAAATGACCCTGAATGGACCTCAAATGCCCTTAAACGTCCTGAAATGCCTTTCTAGGTCTCTAAATACACTGCAATGCCTCTTAAACAACTGTAATCATTGTTAATACCCCACAGCAGACTCCAAATACCCCTTAGTGCCCCTAAAACTATTCTCTGCCTCTCAGAATTCCCTAGTAAAGCTTCCAAAACACCTGAAACAGTTCTTAGTGCATCTTACCTCCACCCTGCATCATTTTGTAAAATTTGCTCTCAATGTGAAGCTGTGGATGTTTGGTCTTCACACATTCCAGTTTGATGGCTACTTCCTCTCCTGTAGCAATATTGGAACCTGACAGGAGAAACAAGGAGAGGTGCAACATGTCAGCATCCAGTTTGCATAAACTGGAAAATGTGTGGGACTCCTGCAACTTAACCAGTTATGGCTAAGATGGGGGAAAAAAAGCCCAGCTTCTCACCAAGATAAATATCTCCAAAGGATCCGCTCCCTATCTTCCTCCCAAGGCGGTACTTGTTTCCCACCCTCAACTCCATGGCTGTCGAGCTTTATAACTCACTGAAGGGTTAAAAACACACAGATACAAACACACACAAAACTGTCATCAATCACTGGTGATCAATAGAGTTAAAGGACACTGTGGTGCAAAGCTGCAGACTTTGAACTCAAATCTATGAGTCCTGGGGCTGCTGTATCATGAAAGAAAATTAAACTGAAAGCTTGGGAAAAATCGACAGGAGAGCTGAGAAAGAATGAAAAGTGAAAATCACTGAGCCAAAACAGTGACGTAGTGCAGCCTGAGTTACAAATGTTGCTCACTTCCAGCTATAAAGCGACTATATGGGACTAAACCACCCACAAAGCAAAACATTTTCCAACACAGGATCTAATATAACAACCCTGCTCCTATCAGCCATGTTTTTGTTGTGTTGCAATCCTGACACCTTTAGAGGATGCGATAATAAATTTCCGGACAACAATGTAGGCCAATGAAGTGTTTATAAAGTGCATGGGGAAAAGGTGAGAGCAAAGAAGAACAGAGCGTGTAGTTGTATAACATGATTTATTCAGAGCTGCAGGGGGGGAGCTGGATCAGCATCTCACACACTCTTCTCAAAGCACTTCAAAGGAGTCTGGTCCTGTGTACAAGTGATTTGCATAAACTCCCAATTTCTGACTGGAGTCCCCTGACAAAATTTGGAATGAGTCATGTTTTCCTCACCCAAGCCCTATCTGTCTGCACAGCCATGAAACAGGGACTTACAATGGAGGGTGTTCAATAAAGGTTACGCTTTACAAACCAGTCTGACATTGCATTAATCGCTGACTAAGTTCTTTTTTTTTTAGTCTTGGCTGCATTGTAGACCTACATACCTCCCATCCACATTCACTGTGCAGGGAAAATAAGGCAGAGCAAGCCACTGCTGCACATTACCAAACCCTTTACATCAGGTTTCTCTGGCTCATTTTCTCTCCCAGCCTCCAGAGCTGCTGTACTGTCAGTGTTACAAAACTGAGACCCACTATTGCAGCAAAAAAAAAAAAAAAAAAACAGGCAAGACGTGATGTTTTCACAGAGAATACTTCATGCAGTTGCCCCAGATACCACCAAGAGTGTAAATGTGGAAGGTGCTGAATGCAGAAAAAAAAAATCACACAAACACACACACACATACACACACCGTTTATCCCTCGCTGACATCAGATGTGGTAATAATTCCCATAACCGCACCCTCCATACAGGACCTCTGAACAGGCGCACCCCCCCGCCCCAACACGACTCTATTTGAGCTCTATTAGCCTAACCCAAAACACCTCAACGCCATCACACACACAGACACGCAAACACGAGCCTCCAGACACCTTGACTAGCCAACATACACTCCTCACCAGCACCACCACCACACCTCCTCCTCCTCCTCCTCCTCACCGGCTTCGTGGTCGCCCGTTGGCTCTGTCTCACTCAGGACCCTGGACAGCGACGCACCGACGCGGCTTCGGACGGCTCATAACCTCGGAGATCAGTGACCCGAACCCCCAAGTCCCGGAAAAAAAAATAATAATAAAAGACCTTAAAAGTGCAGCTGGTCCGAGGCGACCCGGTGCGCCCTGACACTCTGGAAGATTCTCAGTGTCGCGATTTTTTTTTATTCCCCCTTCTTCTTTTTTTGGGCGGAAAAGCGCCGAAACTAGACACAGAGGTCCTTCTCCGTTTCTTGCCTGGCTGCTGCTCCGTCTCCCCCTCACACTCTCCCACCCAGCCCTCTCTCAGTTTACACCATTGACAATATCAATGATGTCATGCACAGACTTGCGGAGATGCCCGGATTGTCTTAAAGCCGCCGCGGTGCTGCTGCTATTTGCGGGCATGAATGAAGCGCCCTTAACGCTATCAACAGCGCTGTTTCACCCTCACTTTAAGCTCCGATATGTATTTACACCACTCATCGATCTGAAAATATTTTAAAACTACAATATAGTTAAATAAATAATAAAATAGTACTTTGTGCTTGTTGTTGTAAGTGTCTATATGGATGCAGATATACATAAGACAAGTGAAGTGTCAACCTAGCTGGATTGTTGGTTGATAAAAACTCCTAGTTTGGGGTTTTATCACAAGCTTTAAATATTTTGATCATGTGGTTGCATTATTCAAAATACAGCAATGAACAACAAACCTTAACATCATTGCAACAAGTTCTGAGAAACGTTGAGTCTCTCATGCTTGAGGATTTTAAAAATAAATGGGAGTAAAATACGATTTAACCATTATCAGTATATATAGTATTTTCATTTTTTAAACGATTTAGAAACACCTCAGCAATATACCAATAAACCCTGGAAGCTGTGTTTATCCAACTGACAGTGACTATATTTGAAGCTAACTACCAACGGCGGTCAAAGTGCAGCCTTAATTTGCTAGCTAAAATAGCTCAAACGTAAGCTAGCGGCTAGCCAATTTAACGTCTGCTGGGACTAAAAAAATATTTTCTATAAACACTTTTAAGCACAAAATAAGTAAAATGCATTTACACCATTGTTTTTTTGGAATAAAAACATGTTGACTTACCCGGTCTTTGAACTGTGAATGAAGTAGCAAAAGCGTCACATACGAAAAACTGCTAGCTTGCAAATTCGTTTGAAGCTAACATAACAGCTAACGTTTTGCGCTAGTACGGCTATTAGCGTGCGAAGCTAACGTTTAAGCTGGTCTAGCAGCAAACGTTTAAAGTAGGTGCGAAGCTAAACTTAGCGAACCATTTACTTTTGTTGGTACATATATAGAGATGCTTTGTTACATTGAATGGGAAAAACTGTATGCTCTATATAACAGAAAAACAAGTAAAACTTAAAAATAAAATGCTTATTGGAGTTACCCGAAACTCGAGTGGTTGGCGCGCATGTCACTTGGGTGTGAATGCAGCGAGCTGTCAGTCGCCGGTTCGATTCCCGGCCGGAACACAGGAGGTGCTGCAGGCCGTTTCCTTGGTGTCTCTCACTGCTGCCGCTGTAAATAATGTCATAACATGTCCCAAAAACAATCTTAAAAGACACATAAATAAAATGCACATTGCAGTGTATGTGCCCAAATATCAAGAAGCCTACACAATGTATGTTTCATTAGTTAACCGACCAAGACTTTTGTATGCATGATATAAAAATAATCTAAGTCAATTCTTTTTACAAAATGAAAATATACCAACAACAGATATGGTTGTTCCACCTGCGACTGGCTACTTAAGGTTATGGAATCACCAGTGGTATAGAATACTGACATGTTCATCAAAATATAAATGAAAAAAGTGAATTTTGTATCACTGCTGACAATAGCTTAAAATATGTGCTTGTGTTACTTGTTTACATACATTTTCTCCTCAACAAAGACCAGTCTGCCATCCTAAGTTTACTTTTCCCCAAGGTTTTAAATCACAAAGAAACTTTTAACCTTAGTATCTTTTTTTTTGCTTTATAATTACTTCCTGGCTAGTTTAAAACTACAATAACAAGTAAAACCAAACAAACCAACCAAAATCAAATTTAAACCAAAACAGTGGTATGTCAAGAGAAGTCCGGGACCACTTCACACAAATGTTTCTACCAAGACAGAGTAGGTTTTAAATGTCTTTTGTGTGCAAATTATACACTACAGTCCTTTGGACTTCATAATTCCCACTCACAGGGATCGGGGGGGAAAAAAAACAACCCCCCCCAAAAAAATAAAATGACACAAGATTAGCAAAATATCTGAAAAAGCAAATGAAAATGTGCTATGACATCCTTTAGGTCAACGAAACAATGCAAAAGTACAGATCATACTGAACAAAAATAAAAATAAAACACCAAACTTCAATTCAACCTTTATTATCTTGTTCTTTTCTGCTTTAAATTAATTTCCTCTCCTTTTTTTTGTAACATCTGAAATAAATGAAAACATCCTGAACAGGAGTGATAATAAAGACTGACTTAATTTAAATTGATACATAATAACAAAAAGAAACACAGTAAAACATAACAGGTAATGTCTTTAACGTGTCTGTAAAACACTGTTCCAGCTCAGCTTGGTATGGTAGGATGTGGCATTTTAACAGAAATGCCTTCAGTTGGTTGCTTCGTCTTAAAAACAAAATATCATTCTCTTATTGCATTTGACAGAAAAAAAAAATACAAACAGGAACAAAATGCTGCTAAAAAAACAACACACAACTTAAGAGACATATGCAATAGTGCCAATGTTTTTGAACTTTTTAGCTATCACAATATCCAGACAGTCAAGCACGCAAACATGTGTATACATCCACACATTCTTTCTTTCAAATGCAAGTTGTCAGATTAACATCTATTCACTTCCCTGACTGAAGCAGATAAGTGTCCAGAAGCAAGCATACAGACACACACACACATATGCAAACACACACAAACATTTCTCATGAATCTCTCATGGACAGGAAAAAAAGAAAACAAAAAACATTCAACATAGTAGCAATAACACAGACACTCCCGATATCATTGTCATCATCTTCATCACGTCCTCCTCCATTCGGTCATAACTGTCAACACTCCTTTCATGCACACACAGGCAGGCAGGAGGGCACCTTGTACAGCGAGTAAATAAGTGATCATAGTCATCATTACATCATGACAATATATAATAACCAACTTGAATTCTCGAGTAAGAAAAAAATACAATAGCGAGGTCAGTGTTTGAAGGGCAAAAAAAAAAGGAAAAAAAAAAAAAAAAGGACATCTCTGGATTTCCACATAGTTTCACACGTTTCTCTTTTCGTTGAAAACAAAAAATATGATAAACAACCAACGTACATCAACAGGGAGATACAATTTTGCTTGTCAAATATAAGAGCAGTGTGTAACTGATGAGAAGGTGTGATGCTGTTGACGTGGAGGGGTGGACGGCCGCTGGGTGTTAGCCAAGGCCACTGCTGTTGTAACATTTAATCGTCCTGTAAGGTCTGTGGAGTTGTTGTGTTGTAGCTCTGTTTCAAAAATGGAGGGATTTGTGGAGGATGTGTCAACAACAAACCCAGAGGCATATAGTGCAAGTTTGGCTAATGTTGTTTTTGTTTAGATTTTTTTTTGTTTGTTTGTTTGTTTTTCACCCTGGGTCCCATAGTGATGGCATATTTCCACCAAGGTAGACGTGTCGGTACCTACTAAAAAGACTCCTTTTCTGCAACGTTGCTGATCATCCATTTGACTCAGTAGTGTGGCGCTGTCCCAAATTTTCTACAAACTCCTTCCCTCCAGATCCTTCTCACTCTCAGCTTCCAAAAAGAACTCAGAAGTACACCAGCAAGGTCTACGAGGGCTCAGTCTGCAAGTTTGAATTTTGATATTCGACCATTAAATAGTAATACAAAAGAAAAAAAAAAAAAAGTGGCACACTAAAAACAGCAATAGCTAAACTTGTTGACATGTACGACTCTGGCTGAGCCTGTCTACAGTGCATGCCTGAGTGACTGGGTCTCTGAATGCAGATGGTGGGATTTGGAGTAAAAAGACAAAGAGCTATCCAGTTAAGTCCTAAAGAGTTTAATGGATTTCACCTTTTTTCCTCCGGTTCAAGTTTTACTGTTGTCTTCATTTAAAGTTAAGCGGTTTAATGTGAATGTGAGACAATAATGTGTGCATGTAGCTTGTGTTGACTGTTGAGTGTCTCTGTGTTAGATGACCAGTGTAGCTTTATTTCACGTAATCTCTACGTGTAAATAAAAGCTGAGTGTGACATATGTATTACGACATAGGTGTAAAATGTGTGTGTCAGTCGGCTCCTCAGATGGAGTCGGCCCCCCCGCCCAGCAGGTCCCCTGGCAGCAGTGAGGCGGGGCTGCCCATCTGGTGACGATCCTCAAGTGGCGGAGAACCCCAGAGGCTACTGCTGGGGTACCCCGCCCCGCTCATACCACCCATTCCCCCCCACAGACCCTGCCTTCCGGGCTCCACGCCTCCGACCCCGCCCACGCCTGATCCGTTGCTGCCCCACTGGGTGAAGACGCCCAGTCCAGGGCCTTGGGTGGCAGCCTGGTCCGATGAGCTGCCTGTGCTGTCCAGACTTTGCCACCCGGAGCTGGAGGACCCGGCTCCTCCGTTTCCTGCTCCTCCGCCTGTGGAGGCTCCTTCTACTCCACCTCCCGCACTGTTGCCTCCTGCTCCACCTCTGTCACAGCTCCCTCCACTACCGTTAGAACCAACTGTGGAGGTGGCTGAAGGCCCGGAGCCTGCGGAGCTGGCTGTAGTTCCTGCGCTCCCTGCTCCTCCTGCCTGGGAATGTGCAATGTAGCGAGCCACATCCTCCTCACTCACAAACTCTGCCAAGATGGTGGTGTTTCCAAGAACACACCTGGAATAAACAAAAAGTCAGTCAGTCACTCTTGAATGACTTAGGTGATTCAAAACTTTAGTTTGAGGTATAATTTTTTTTCTCTCTACACAAAACACAATTAACATTTAGCTAAAAGGTGTAATGCATCAATATTAACAACCATTTAACTTCATATTGGTAAAACATGTAATGTGAAAAGAAAAAAAGAAAATCTGTCATACAGTTTTTAGTCTATTTCAGGATTTAATGGTTGCCAAGATACCGTAAAATAATAATTGACATCAGGCTTGAACCGACTGGTTATCAGTGACATGATGCTTCGTACCTCATTAAAACACATAATAGTGTTGTCGCGAGATTAAAATACCGTCCACAAATCAGACTACTTTAAAATAATATTTTGGAAATAAGTTTGCTTTCATTCTAAAAGTTAGATAAGAAGACAAATTATAACAATGAAACTTCATCAGCAGTTTGTTAGCTTAGCATAAATACTAGAAGAAGGGGAAAATAGGCCATAATGGGTCTGTCCAAAGGCAAGAAAATGTCACTTCATAGTTGAACAGGATTTGAGGCAGACTATTCCTTTTCAGAACCTTTAACTCCCAGGGTCTCTGCTAGTTCCCTGCATCTGGTCGAGGCCAGGAAAGAGTCTAAACTTAATCCCATAAAATGGACAATTGTCAAACAAACAAAGAGGATGTCAGAGAGTTTCAGAGTCAGATTTTGTTACCTTTATAGGAAGCCAGACAAGCACTTTACCTCCATTTCAGGTCTTTATGCTAAGCTAAGCATCTATGTAATGCTTTTCCCATACAGACACAAGAGTTACATTCTACAAATGTGATAAAAACAACAGCCTGGGTCTTACATGTGGAGTGCACTCTGGGCCTTGGCTGCCTCCTGTTTGGAGCCATAGCGAATCAGAGCAGTGCCCTGGGTCAGGCCAAGGTGAAAGGTCAGCAAGGGACCGTGCTGCATGCAGATGGTTCTCAGAGTGGAGCCATCAATCTGACGGAGTATACAAGATGGATGACAATTAACTTGAATAGAAGAGTGATGGGTTAGCATATGAAACTCAAACCACTGTTTACACAGAGTCATTTTCTCACGCATGAAGTGGGAATAAATAAGCAAACATGTTGGTATAAATTGCAGCTCTAGATTTTTGCAAAACAACCACATTTTGAAAATATATATATATTTTTACTCTAATCTTCTCCATAGATTTTGCAGTAGTTGTTTTTGTAAAATGTGTGTGTGTGTGTGTGTGTACCTGTGGTGTGAGGTTGCTGAGCACCAACCAGCAGCTTTCCCGAGAGCTGCCATCACTCCAGGTCGAGCCTGCACAGAGAAAGCAAACAGAGAAAAAGAACCTGAGTGAGAGTTTTCCACATTCCGTGTAAACACAATCCCACTCTGTTTTCCCCCACGGCTTCTCAAAAGTTATAAATGATGAATAACTTCACCTGCTGGTTTAACAGAGGCTTGTTTTTCTTCCGAATCAAATATAGATGGACTCTTAAGTTCAAAATAATGCTTTGTTGTATCCCAGCAATCATAGTCAGTTGCTTTATCTCCCGTGTTCTTTTAAACCAGCTAAATATTTCAACAAGTACTGTGCTTGAAAGAGCAAAACTGAACAACTTTGGAACCAAAACGACATGAAAAATTTGTTAGGGCATTACCAGTGGTGCTCGAGCCACTGCCCCAGCCCCTGCCAGCCAATCGAGGGGCTCCTCCAGACCAAGGGGAAGGCGATGGCTGCTTTTGACTGGCGAGACCTGGAGGTAGGCGGGATAACTGGGTCTGGCTGCTGCCACGGCTGGCTTTCCAAGACTTGTGTCCTATGGGCTCTGGGGGCCAGCTGGCCTTGTAGTAAGTGTACTTTGCTGTAAGGAGACAGAAAGGACAAAGACAAGACAGAAACTTTGAAACACATGTTGACAATTCACTGTATTTATTAACGGATCAATTGGCGATCTCACATGCCAGGAGTAATGTGCGTGCTACATTTTCCACTTGACAATTATGAAAATCTGTATCACAAGAGACATGCACTTTTCCAGCAATGCAATCTCTAGTCATTTTTTGGTGGTTGTGCATACTTTCCAGATTTAATTGCAAACTTACCAAGGGTCTGCAAAACCAAATTAATTATAAACTGTATTCTGCTAGTAGTGCATTAAGTGAATAATTTGTTGGTTAATTTTTCTGACAATATTTGACAATTTGAGCACCCGAAGACAAGTCAAATTTAGAGTGCAAATTCTGGCACCAAGTGATACACTACACATCCAAATGGCCCTCATCCTTAGTCAAACACTTTTTTTTTTAAACTTAAAAATCAAAATGAAGACGTATAAAGAAACTACAATCAGTGCCTCATAGTTATATGCCTCCACCAATCATTCAAGTTGCAGTTTACATCAATGCCCATCTAGACTTGTATAATATATGCAGTGAAAGGTAGACGTGTATTTATGTTTATAGCCAAAAAAAACTGATTCTGATAGAACACAAATTTGTAGCCTGATAGCAGAAAACACCTAAAGTATGAATGGTGTTGCTACTAAGAAGCTATAAATTCTAAAACATGGATAATTCACAGACATTCACCAGCTTTAAAGATCTATACTCTCACCAGTTTGTACCCAAGACTAGTGTCACAATTTAGTCTCTGGTCAAAGTTAAAACACGGTCACAATCTCCCCTTTTCTTCCTGAGTTATGGCTTAACTCATAACCATATTTATAATGATGACACAGTAAGTTACTCTTACAATTTTTTTTTCATAACTGGCACAGGAGTTCTTGAGTTACGGCTTTGTGAGGTCACAGTAACCCTTGGGCATGAAAATCTAATCAGTTCATCAATGAGTCCCAGTGGACTCAATTACATTCCTAAAATATTGTGTTCGTGAGGACGGGACGGACAGACAAAACTGAAAAACATAATGCTTCCAGCCAAAGCTGTCTTTAGTGTTGGGGCATAAATACAGAAATCAAGACAAGCAACATACCAGCCAAAAAGGGAGGCCATGTGTATTTGTGTGTGGTTACCTGAGTTGTGTGCGTTGTTGAGGGGACTGTCTGAGGCACTGTAGGGCCAGGCACCAGGTGAAGGCAGCAAGGTGTTGAGGGGAGGGGTGGAATCTGCAAGAAAAAAAATAAAAAGGCAGCACATCAATCAATGACTGACTAAAAACTATCCCAACAAACACATCCACATTTTGTTCATTGGTTAAAATACCTCTATTGTTTAAAAAAGGAAACTGACACTAGAGTTGACGTTATAACTTTTCAATGTCAAATACTTTCATTTATATACAACGTAAACAAAAGCAGAATCTTATGCAATGTGGCAAAAAAATGCTACAAGAAGACAAACTATAAAATAACAACGTAAACTAAGTAACTAACTGATGAATAGATATCGTAGCACTACAGCAATGTCATGACATGAAAGCTTACCAGTATTGTCTTGTAACAACTGGTGCTCTGTATCGTTGAGACCAGGGGACACTGTGTTCCCCATCATGCTCCCTGGGGTCATGTAAGGGTCAGATTCAGGATCGACACGGTCGATTCCCTTCCACGGCACACCAGGCTGGAACTCTAAAGAACAAACGGTCTGTTTAAGCCATTTCTTAAACATAAGAGTGCATTAGAGGACATATGAGACAACAGACACACTGAAACTCAATGAGCACATTAGGATGATAAATAGCACAGATAATAAATGCAATTTTCAGGCGAAGACAGAACATATTCCTAAAGTGTTCATCTGCTGAACAGGAAACAGAAATGTTTGTTTTTTTTTCCCTCTTCTTTCCCAGATCATCAAGCTCAGATTATCACTTAAACTACAAATTGTCACTAACCAGGGGGCCAGCTTGGTGTGTTGGTAGGCTTGGCGCCCATCTTGTTGCCTGGGGTGCGATGCCAGTTGTCGCCCAGCCCGTCTCCAACCATCATGTCGTACTGGGAGTAGGGTGAGCCTCCTGGCATCTTTATGGGGGTGACAGGACCTGGGGGATTGCCAGAGTGTGATGATAATGTATGTTGTTTCATTGAATACCAGATGGGTTCAGTAATCACCATACTATGTGACTTCACATGTAATCCCATTAACACCATCTGCTTTAACACCTTTACATTCCAGGTCTCATCAAACACAACTGTTACATAAACAAAAATTCAAAAAACATCTCACCATTTTTGTGGAACGCATTCTCTGGTGAGGAAGTATCTGGAGAGCAGTGCCCTTCCATCATCCATTTAAAACGGGACTGCTGACTCCCTAGGTCCTTCATGGCTCCAGGCCCGCCCACCACAGAGCCACCCAGGTCCAGACCGGGAAGGTTCACCCCTGAACCAAACCCTGCTCAGTGGAAGAGAAAAAGAAAAACATTAAGAGGTCTTTAAAGTTTCAACATATATCCAGTGAATTAAAACCTTGTGTACTATAAAAACTAATGAAACAGCTACCTGCTCTAGATTCAATTCAAAGTAAAAAAATAAATGGCATAGTACTAATCTAATTGTATCACGCACACCGCATTGGCAAAAGTGAGTCAACAGTCTATAAAAAACCACTCACCGGAGTATGGTCCAAGATTTTTCTGGTGCAGGTCAGCCACAGATCCTGCCAGGCCTGGGTGGGGCAGCGGATCAGCCCCAGGCAGTTTGGGTCCCCCTCCGCCACCTCCACCATGGTGGGAGGGGGAGAGTTTGGAGCTGCCACCTAAACCCCCAGCCTGCTGTTGCTGTCTCTGCTGTTGGAGCACCGCCATTATCCTGGCCAGCTGAGGTGACATAATGAAAACAAGAGTTATCAGCTGGGAGAAAGGAGTGAAGGGAAGAAGCAAATGAGCCATCGGTTTTGTGTGTGTGTACCTGTTGAGGGTCAGCCTGCTGCCGCACGTTTGGTGTGAACTTCCTCTGGTTTTGCAGAAGCTGCTGTTGCTGTTGCTGTGGCTGCTGCTGCTGGAGGAGGAGCTGGCAAGCCTGAACAAACACGGGTAGAACAGAAACAAGTTCAAAGGAGGAGGAGTGAGACGGCACCAGACAAGAAAAAAAAAACACAAAAAACGAACAAAAAAAAACTACGCGCAGCGTTTTTCAAGGCTTGCACAGACAAACCTAGAGTGTCATTTTTGGCTCCTCTGGAAGGTAATCATCACCATCTAAATATTTAGTCAGTGAGCCAGAGCTTGAAAAAAAAAACAACTTTGTTTCATGATCAGTGTTACATAATTGATGTTAGGGAGTTTTGTGCAACAATTTTGTGCACTTCCACTGCAATAATATCTAAAGGCTGTTTGACTGTGTCAGGGTTTCCATTTTCACAATCTAAATTTTCCCACCTAAATGTTTGACCTGATTTCAATGATTTCCTGGATGTTTGGCTGAATCATTGCCAACTTTGTCACTACAAATTCAGTTTTGCTGACAGTGTCTAGAGATAGCTTTGTGTATGTAGACCCATACAAACCTTTGTGTAAAAAGTTATAAATGTATTTTTTATTATTTCAAAACCAATTGAGATTTGCAAATAACAGTGTACGTCCTTCTCTGTTCAGCAGACCTGTGTTGGAACCCTGCAGTAGATTTCAGAGATGTTTTAGTACTGCAACTCACCAGCTGAAACTGGATGTGAGGTGGGTAGATGCTGCTGAGCATGGCAATATGCTGGGGGGACAGCTGCGGAGGGAACACACCTCCCCCGACTCCTGCCACTCCTCCCACGCCACCAACACCCCCCACGCTCCCACTGGGAGGGGGCATCTGCTTCAGCACAGAGCCTGGCACCTGGAGACAGACACAACGGCAGGCAGGCACACCTGTTACCACAGAAACGCTTCAGTGCTGTAACCACTAGCAACTACATTAGTTATAGCTTCTTCCCCATTAACATTGACTCTCTTACATGCTCTCATTAGCTGGTGTTAACAAGTGACTTGACCCAAGTAAAAGAATGAAAATGATTCAATTCCTGGAAAAGACATGCATTTCACTTTGTATTTTTTAGAAGGAAGCGGAGAAACATGGTCAATGTCCTGAAGTGCAATTAAACATTCTAGGGACCGCTCTAGCGACTGAAAGGTTCCAAGCACAGAGCCAGCAGACTGTGTTGCAAAAGATCATAAGAAAAAGAGTCAAGCAATCTCCCATGACGTCAGAAAGTTGATAACACTCTATTTGAAGTACAAATACAGCCCAGTGGACAACATGAATGTACTGTGTTGATTATTGCTGCACGAATAATGTAATCGCAATGTCAGCCAAGTCTGTGCACAACATGACACCACTGTCTATACTCTGCTAAAGACAAAAGGATGCATCACTCTGTAACTTCGCTATACAGAGTCTTTCTGTAGTTCCAACAAGTCCAACAGTCTGATGTCTTTCCTAATAAAACCCAAGAGTTCACAAGTCAAAAATCTCCAAGTTATAATCACTCATAGCAGATCAATAAATGAAGCATATCGACTTTTAGTTGGTCATAAGCCAGTGGGGCTGTTATTTCAGTGTGTAAATATGATATCTTCTGCCACTATGAATGCAGCATATTTATTTTCACCATAATACTGAGAACACTTGGCTCAAGCATTTTTGTAGATAAATTTAAGGATGAGGTGTGTAGTTTTTGTATTTTTGATCCTAGTTTAGGTTTCTGTTTTTGAGTTGAGAATAAATATTTACATTTTTAGTTACTTGTGTATTCTCCTTGATTACAAGACTCTTGAGATCATATGTTGATTATATCACAATTTCAACCACAGTACTTTCTACAATAATCACAATTAGATTTTTTGACCAAACTGTGCTTCCTTCGAGCTGATCCCTTATTGGAGGTCTTTTGAAAGTGAAAGTCTCTCCATTTTGTTTCACTTAAGGTTTAAAGTCATGTTAACTGCATGGAACTCTCTCAAATACCATCACAGGCTGTAAACATGCAGTTGTGGCAAATCCTATATTAGCTTCCTTTGTGTATTGAAGTATTTCAGAAGGAGGTAACAGTAGCTGATGATAGCAAGAAGGGTGCTACTGAAATTTCATTTCCTGTTTATATCATACACCCAGCAGTCAATGTTTACAGTTCTAATGTAAATGAGAAGCATCAAACATATCAGCTAGGAAGAATACTGATTAACAGCGCAAAAGCAGAAGTTTTAGAACCTGAGGTGACAGGAACTGATGAGGCACTTGCGCTCGTATCCCTTGGGACTGGTTTATGGGTGGGATACTTGGCTGATGTCTTGATTGGGCCATTCCTCCACTACTGCCAAAGATACTGTGACCACCCTGTGATCAAAGATGGAAAATGGCATGTTAGCAGACCCGTGACAGTGGAGACACATACAGGAAAAACATCACTGATTAAGCAGAACATTACATGAGACTGGATGAAGAAAAAATTGGATCTATTTGTGATTATCTTCTAAAAACGACGAACTACAACAACCTAATGCAAAGACAGTAGGACAGAAACAAGAGGAGTGAGTATCTTACTTGTCTAAAGGGGATAGAGTGGTTGAAGAGGGAATGGGGCTTGTAGACAGTGGGTGGTGAGTACAGAGAGCTAGGACCCTCCTCCCCAAGGCACCCATCCTGATTGATCAAAGGCAAGGTCTGTCACAGTGACAGCCAGTGGAAGACCAATTTGAGTGGTGGTGAAAGGTGTAGGGGAAGATTGAGAAGAGGAGAAATGGGGCAGACGAAGGAGATGAGAAGAAAAGGTAGAATCACAGGTGGAAAGAAATAGTGATAAAGGACAAAACGTTATCTAGACACAGGAAAGACATAAAGGACAAAGAATAATGACATGGCAGTGATGCATTACCTTGTCATAGTAAGACCCAGCATCCCCAGGTGTTGCTTCTTTGGAGCCAGGAGGACGATAGACCATCCCTCCTCCTCCTCCTCTTCCTCCCTTCCTCATATCTCCATTGTAATCATTCATTCCTATGCTTCTTTTCTCTGCCTCCATTTTCTTCTCCTGGACTGAACCAGGAGCCAGGTCAATGTTTGGGCCACTGGGATCATCGTTCTGTCCGAAGAAATAACCACCATCAACCTTAACAGCACCACCATCAGTAAGCACAGCTCAGAGAAAAGGAAATCAGAACTGTTCAACATTTCATGCTTTACCCTGCTACAGTAAAACCCAGGAGAGACATCTGTAGTCTTACCAGCAGCCCCATGTTAGAGAACTGTCTGTTGATGGGGCTCATCCAGGAGTCTCCTCCACCAGTCTTCAGCGGACCCTAACAGACAAATACAAAGGGAACAGGAGCATTGATGTCACAAATTCTACAAAGGACATTTTTTCCTAGTTTCCCAGAGGTGCACAAATTCATAGCACCATTTGAATATTTCAAGATTTAGTTACTTTGGCTTAACTCTTTTCAGACAGTTGATGGGATCAAATGATGGCTAAGTAAAAATGTTAAAAAACATAAGGGTTAAAGGATCCAAATATCAGGCCTTCGTATTTGGGTAAAAATTTTGTTTTTTGCACTTTTCCTTTCTCCAGATTTATTTTCCCCACCAGTAACCCACCTTGTTGCTGGGCTTCTTCCCAGTGTGGCTCTGTCCCCAGCCCCCATTGCTTCCCTGTCCCCAAGAAGAGCTGCTTCCCTGGGAGCCAGTGCTGTTCCACATGCCGCCTCCTTCCTCCTCATCCTCCCAGCTTGAGTGACGCGAGGCCGCCACAGAGTTCTCTTTGTCCCCCCAGCCGTCTTGCATAGACTTTGAAGCTACAGAAGAAAAAGAGTCACAGTTAAAGTCATTAGCAGATATGAAACTGACATTTATTTTATGTGCTTTAGTCTGATAAGCGTGATGTCTTGAATGCAGTGCATCATAACTCAATCTGACAACCATTAAAAACCTGAAAATCAGATTGTATGCATATCCTATGCATGACAGTTGTGATTCTATTTCAATCATCTTTCCAACTGCAAAGCCTTTCATTAGTTTTACTAACCAGATTTGATAGAGTTTGAAGAAGGATTTCCCCAGCATGTTGTCTTTCCTCCAGCATCATCAGGTTCTCCCCAGCCAGTAGGAGCATCATTAGGCTTTCCCCAAGCTGCTGTGCCATTATCTACTGTAGGACTAGTTGGAGAAGTGCCCCCCCAGCCTGATGGACCTGTAGACACATGGACAAGTTTCTTCTTGTGTCCTTAATCAATGAGATCATGACTTGGTATGGTATTGCACACTGATCCACAATCAAAACATCCTGTTTGCTAAGATTATAGCACCCAGATTATATTCACTGACAGAGTAAATTGTGCTTATTTACCCCAAGCTAAGCTTAGTTAAAGCACCCATTAAAGTTACAGCACTGTAGCTGACTACTGCTACTGCGGTTGTAGAGGTGCAACTGTAGAGATAACAAGCAGGTGGCTGGCTGAACGATTCCTTTTCTCATGACTCAGTTGTTGCTTTGTTGCACAAAACCTCAACACTAACCTCGAAAGAGCTGCATCAACTTTCCCATAGAGACTGCAGTTTTGACTTATTCATTTTTCTGTGACTTTACAGAGTCAATAAGTGACATTTGTTGACATGCTATTACATCTTTATCTGTCAAAGTGCCAGTGCTGATTTAGAAATAAACTTTTATATCACACATGACCTTTTAAACAGAAAGCTGCCATTACACAACTAGCCTTAAAGGACAGCCTGGAGGTGTGAGTGAATAGACTATTAATTAATTAATTAATTAATTAATTAATTTCTGCCTGTATTACTGTCAAAAATTATGAATGAACATGGGGATAATAATATTCCAGAAATTATCATGACAATGATTGTACAAATCAGTCTTTTCTGTCATAAAAACTTGATTGAAAAACCACATTCAGTTTCTAATGTCTCACCCATAGCTGAAGCTTTGCCGGGTCCATGGCCAGTGTTGAAGTCTCTGTTACCTCCCGGCCCTGCAGCCTGCCTGCTAGGTTGCTGCTGTATTGGAGGTCCCTGCTGCTGCTGCTGCGGTTGCTGCTGCTGCTGCTGCTGTTGCTGTTGTTGTTGTTGTTGCTGTTGCTGCTGCTGCTGCTGTTGTTGTTGTTGTTGTTGTTGTTGCTGGGCCTGACTCTGGCCATGTGGCTGTTGGCCAGCAGGACCACTGTTCTTATCCCACAGGTTGACCGGCTTGTAGTTGTAATGGGTTGGGTCTCCCCATGCTGATGTTCCATCGTCTATCTCATTCTTCCTGCTTATAGACTGCGGCGAGGGTTCCTCCCAGCCGCTTGGCTCAGATCCACTTCCACCTCCTCCAGAGACACCAGGGATGGGCCCCGTGGTCCAGCCTGAGCTTTGGTTCTGATTCTGGGCTTGAGAGATGAGTTTCCTCGCTCCAGCCCCTTGCATAGCCCCTTGGTCCAATGCTTGCTGCAGCTGTGGATGCTGATTGCGGGGCTGTGATTGTTGCTGTTGCAGTTGTGCCTGTGGGCCTGTGATGGGGCCCGACTGGCTGTTTGGCATCTGGTGCATTTTGTTTCCTCCACCCCAACTTTGATGGGGTTTGGACCCCATGCCCCCAACAACACCAATCCCCCCTCCTCCGCTCCCTCCTCCCCCTGTGCCCCCTGCTCCCCAGGTTCTCCGGGGAGCACTGTCGTCCCAGCTTCCCCAACCACCCACACCCGAATCCCCACCTGAGTGTCCTCCTCCATTCTTCCTCTCATCTCCCCATCCCCCTCCACTACTATTTGATTTGGACTCTTGCTCTCCCCAATCTTTACCTGCCCCAACCTTATGTTCTGATCCCCAACCGCTTCCTCCTCCATTCCCACCCATTTCTTTCCACCCCCCTGTCCCTTTCTCCTCCTGACTTCTTCCCCAGCCTCCACTCACAGGGTCACCTTGTTGCCCAAGATCACCCCATCCTCCTCCTTTTTCTCCCCTATTACTGCCTCTCCACTCCTCATTCCCCCAGCCCTTGGCCTCCTGGCCACCCCCATCCCCAATCCCTCCTCCGCCCCAACCTGTAGCCTTGCCCTGTTGGCTAGGTCCTGATATTATCCCTGACCCCATACCAGGTCCGGTTGTGGTCACTTGCCCAGATTGTGAGACGCCAAGATTCCTCATGTTGGGCCCTGTAGGTGGTGGGGCTCTCCCAGACAAAGAGGCCCCACTACTGCTACTGTTACTGCTGCTCTCCCAGCCCTCTCCAGATGACCCAGTAGACGGAACCAAGGAAGGACTGACCCCTGGACCCATAGAATCAGTGCTTAGGGTCCTAGGTCCACTAGAATACTGAGTGGGACCGCCATGAGAAGATGGGTGTTTTGATGTAGCTGATGAGGACCCACCTTTACTCTGTCCTGCACATTCCTCAACATCCCAGGATGTGTTTTGTCGGATTTGTGTTTGGCCCCAGCCTGTGTTGGACAGGACCCGAGGGTCCAAATCAGACCTACTGAGCAGATTCTGTAAGGCAGCTTCAGCATTAGGTGCCGGTCGGCGAGGACGACTGCTGTTAGGCACGCTCCCATTTCTCGAATTTCCACCACTGGATGAAGATCCTCCCCGTGCTCCCTGTCCTCCTATTCCCCCACCCCATTCCCCTGATTCACCCTCTTCTTTCTGATTGTCCCAGGCTCTAGTCGTAGTGGTGGCTGTTGAGGAAGAGGAGGAAGCAGCCGGAGGGTTGCCCGCTGTGCTGCCTCCACTACTGCTGCTGTTACTACTGCAGGCTCCACCCATTGCCTCACCTCCAGGATTAGGTCCACCAATACCAGGAGGGCTTCCACCCCAATCACTACCAGAAACCCCTCTTTCCCCTCCTGCTCCTGATAACCCCCACCCTCCCTGAGATACCCCGGAGGTTTGACTACTGTTTCCCCCATTTCCAGCACTGCCCCAAGCATTAGCCCCACTTGTGGAACCTGGATATCCCCAACCCGAGGTCCCATTATCTCCTTCTGCAGCTCCAAATCCCCCTGTGCCACCTCCTCCACCCTCCCATCCATCAGTCCTTGAGGCACCCGTTTTTGAGTTAGCTGCAGGGTAAGAAGGCTGGCCTCTCCATGAGGAGGCAAGGCTGTGGTCTCCCACACTCATCCCGCCTCCTCCTACACCATGGTCCATTCCTCCCCCAATCCCTTCCCCCCCTGCAATTTTTGGTCCCGCTGATTCACTGTCCCACTTTCCCCCTCCCATGTCTCGGTCTCTGGATTGCATTTGGTGAAGTTGGTGCTGATGGGCGCTTGATTGATTCACAGATAAAGATGGGTGACCCCCCAGCACCCCGACTGCCCCACCTCCCAGCCCCAGGGAAGTAGAGTTGTTGGCAGACCCTCCAGGGCCCTGGTGATGGAAAGAAGACAGACCTCCTTCCCCTGCAGCAGCGGGGCCATCCTGCTGCACCAGGGCAGGCCAGGCCGAAGGGTTGGCATTTGGACTGAAATTGGCACCTGTAATCCCACTGCTGCCGTCAACGGGGCCACTGGCATCATGGCTCCCTGGCACAGCGGGGGCTTTGGAAAGTAAGGAGGACTGTTGTAGCAGAGGCCCAGCTGCAGCTACTGCATTACCTCCTCCAAGATGACCCTGGGAGGCAGCCGTCCCCCACGCCACACTGTTGGACGACTGCATACATTCATTGGGCAAAGAGAACGAGGAAGTGGGTGAGGATCGGTTGCCAGAGGCACTGATGCTATTCACAGGCATTCCGTTGTTGCCGCTGCCCCCTCCATCACTGCCAGCAATACTTGGCCATTCCTCTAGGTCGTTGCCATCAACAATCACCTTCTCCCTGCCCTGAGAGGAGGCCTGGCTGCCTGAGCTTGCCCCCCACATGGAATTTGCATAATTAGAAGTAGTAGTAGAAGCAGCAACTGATGATGAGGTGAGGGCCAATGAGGAGGGAGTTGGGCCAGAATCTGTAACAGCAAAGACCAGATAAGAGAAATTAAAGGATGTTATGTTGGAGAAGTTAAATAATAATAATGTCTTGTCCAAGGACACTTCAGCATAACAGGAGAAACTTGAGATTAAATTGCCCAGGCTGTGATTAGTGGACAACCCACTCTATGACTTTGTAGGGCTCCACACCAACTTTTTCACTAGTCACACTGGTGCAACCAACATTGTCTGTTAGATGCACTCCTCACCTGGTCACAGGCGAATTGGTAGACACACATTTACTGAGGATCACTAAACGTGTCACACTGTAGGCTGCGGCAGCTGCTGCTAGGTGGCTTTAGTGTGCTCAGACAGTTTTGTGAGCAAAAATTAGTTTGAGAAGAGTGAAATAAAGTGTTCTAAAGTCAGATATGTCCACACAGACTGTTTTCTTTGAGCAGAGAAAATAGTATATGGAAGTGCCTTTTATGAGCGGAGCACATTTTTAAAATGTAAAGACCGGGACGCAAACCGTTGACCTTCTTGCTGCGAGGCAACAGTGCTAACCACCGATCCACCTTGCCGCCCAAGCTAAACTCATGATCATAATTAATAATTTCATTTTGCAGCCTGTTAGCTATTGTAACTGGCTAGCTCATCGGCTCAGTATCTTCCTGCCTTCACATGCGCTCTGATCGTCAGGTGTGTTTAAGTCTGACCTCTAATTCTTTTGGTTAAGGAACTCACATCAGTTCAATAGCTCGTTTTACACATCAGACAGGAACAGACTGACAGGGCTACAAAAGAAATAAAAGTTATACTTTCCACCACTATAGCTAACGCAGTACCTGCCTGTGCTGGTTAAAGCAACAGCAAAACAGCTCAATGATCATTGTTGAGTTAGACAAATGCGACCACTTGAAATTTTAACTCGCACACTCTCAAAAAAAAAGGTTGCATATGCAACCAATGTGGTCACAGTCTGGACCCTGTTAAGACTCACAGCATTACTAATACATACCTGAGACAGCAGCCATGTTTGCATTGGGGCCATCCCCTCCTCCCCCCCCTCCCAGCAGCATGGAGGACAGTGGCGGCTGACCCCTCTTCAGTAGCACTTTATGGTCCTGCTGGCAGCGGAATCGTGGCGGCACTTCTCTCGGCATGTAGCGCGGTGGCTGCTGAGGCGCCTGAGTTCCGCCTCCGCTACTTGTACTGCCGGTTCCAGCAGCACTGGGGCCGCCAGCGGTGGAGGAAGAACTGGTGGTGGAGGTGGGCTGTCCGTTGGCCACTGCCAGGCGCTTGGCATTGTTGCCGCCCTGTGACGGGGTGGCAGCACTGCCAGGGCCTGAGGTGGCTGGGGATGGGGAGGCAGAGGGGGTGGGTCCAGGGCTGGGGGAGGCAGAGCTGCTCTGAGTGGCAGGAGACTGGGCAGAAGCCGGCTTGGTCAAGTCTGGCACTGCAGAAAGGGCAAGGCAGTGAGAGAAAGGGAGGAGATGAAATTAGGAATCAGTTGGCCAAGTACATTTTCAGAGAACAGTACACAATTGTTAATAGAATACACTGTTTTGTGTGAATTGGTAGTTAGAATTAGTGTGCTAATGTTATGAAGAATTTCCTGATGCAGCAACTTTGGATTATTGTGCGTTGCTCTTATATTGTTTCTAGAAACTACAAAATATACATTATTGTAAAAGACAAGTGCCAATTTTAAAAACTAAGAAAAGGTATTTAGTATCAAAATACAATTTGGACAAGTATGATGAAGGAAACGCATCAAAGACGTAGCATCTACAGGAACATCTAAAAAAATGTTATAGTAATAAAGTTCATTTTCAATTTTGATTATTATGGCTTATATAAATCAGAAGTCCAGGATCTCCCTGTTGCTCTTGTACCTTTTCCCCTTCCGGTCAACTCCCCATAAATATGCTTTGATATGACACTTTGCAAACAGCGAGCCTTTTCAGCAAAGACTGGACCAAGAGATAAACAGTATTTATACTGTTGGAGTAGCAATTTACTCAAACTCAAAATTAAAAATTGTACAATTTTGAAGTATGTTTTGTTTTTAAGCTGTAGACCACAAATATCAAAATAACTGAGTAATTCTTGAAACATTTTAATTTATGTGTAATGAGGCTAGACAATACAACATTTTCACTTTCTTAAAAGCTGAAAAACATGAAATTCTTTCTTGATATTCTCATTTTTTTTTTTAGATGAACCTGCATATCTACACATATAAACATAGATCATTTTGCTGCTTACCTTTGCTTTTTTGCTCTGTAACCTGAAATAAACAAAAAAAAAGATCAGTTCCTAAGAATTCTTTAAATGGGCATCAACATGAGGCCATCATAAAAAAGAATTTTAAAAAAATTCATGAAATGTTAATGCTACACGAAATGCAAATGTTTCTTTCTCAAGAACAATTACAAAGGTGATTTGTACAAAGGGTTAGTCCTTGCTAGAATGGCATAGCTTTGAATTGCTAATACGTCACCTAGTCAAGAAAACAATATTAGAGCTGAACTATATTAAATACACAAAGATTGGATATCATGCTTCGTGTTACTATATAACTCAATGGAAGGGACATCAATTTGATGATGTACCATCTTGATATGTACTGATATTGTTATAAATCTGTATCTGATCAGGCACAGGGTATGTGAATGAAATCTGTCCATCTGGGACAAAACAGTGCCAACTTTTGAGGACAACAATATGAACTGCAATGAGCACAACAGTGCAGCAAGAAGTCCTGCTGGCACACATGTCTCTATTGAGTGTAAGTTCGTCAAGATCTAGGATCAAATATATTTTCATGCAAACCTAATATTCCATATGTTATAAATTTCATTCACACATCAGATTTGTGTGTTTTAAAGAGAATGGACTAACATATACATCAAAAAAGGTAATTACATGAAAATGATGCAATAATATCTTCTGACACAGAGGCACACTACTTATATACAACAAAATGCAAAAACTGTAAAATTTTAACTTATCTCCAAAAAAATGTACAGTCACAAATAAGCAGAAATATCACAAGTTGGGCATCTCTAGTGAATTAAGCTGTCGTAAGCTTCATGTATTTACAAGTAAGCATCGTTCAACCCTGCATACTGTGCCAACACACAAAATGCCATTAAATTTTGAGTATATTTATGGAATATTAATGAAGAGACATAATCAACTGACCAGATGAACACACTAACCTTCTGAGAGGCTTCCCTTTTCCTTTTGTCGTCTTTTTTCCTTTTCTTGTCTTCCATGAACTACTGCTCCTGTCCTGATACTCCTCTTTTCTAAAGGAAAAAAAAAAAAAGATGTTACAAAATGTAGTCACAAATTCACCATTTTAAAATAAGCATGTGCTTCAACTGCATAGTCTGTGCCTTTTAACTGTAAAGCAAATCCCTTCTCGATAAACAGATCCACAGTTAATAGTGACTGCAGCAAAAATCAAGGGCAAACGACAACATCAACAGTAGCTACATGGCCGTGAAAGAGTCCAGTGGACAACTGGATGAGTCAACCATCTGGTGCTAGAGCTCAGACTGTCCCTGAACATGTAGGAGACAAACGCAGGAAATATCCATGTGATGAGGATGCGGAATACATTAAGCTGCTCACATTCGTAGGTTCAATCAATTTACATGGTTTACATGAGGTTTGATTTGGTCAGTCAAGTCATCTTGTCAACAGACTGAATCTGCAGGTGGGTACGGAAACCACAACAAATGACCAACTGTGAGTTTGAGCGGAAGCATACCTTCAAGATTAGACTCTAACAGATTTAAAACAAGAAACATGCGACCGAAGAAAAGCAATTAATGCAAGGTTAGTCACATTCCCAGTGGAGGAGCACAGAGCAGGCTGATAGAGACAAATTCAACCAACGTATTTTCATACAGATTCTTCAGTCATATCTAAGTTTTGAAACCTCAAGGATATTTATATTCAGAAAATGAATAGTAAGGTGGATATAATGTTTCAAACAAATGCATCCATCAATGTTCATGTAACACAGCATTACTGCACCAACAGAGATACGCTGTCAATCAGCATTAATATAGCAAGGCAAGTAGAGCTGAATATGTAAAAAATAAAACATATTGCAATTTCTTTTCGACTAAAACAAACCAAAAAAAAGATAAGATTTCTGCTGCAGTCTGTACCGAGCGTATTTCTTTATCTCTCAAGAACTTGATATATAGGCTGGGGCATCCCTGTAGCATCAAATTGCTTTAATTTTAATGGTATACTGTGACATATTCTATTTTTATCAACAAGATTGCATTTGGCCATATGGCCATTTTGATTACATGTCGAATACTCGTTCATGCCTACAGGAAAGCACCAGCAACGACGCATACTTAGACACTTGTATCACACTATGGCAACAACCAATATCCACAGGATGTCTGCGCTCATAAACGCACGTAGAACGATAAATCATCAGTTTATTAACCTAGAAGTGAACAGATGGTTTATGTGTATAAACTCAGTGAACTGCAAAGCTCTGAGTGTATCGCCATAGTTGGTTTCGTTTTTGCTCAGTGCTGCTTACAGTTCAAACAGACAGGTTTCCTAGATTCACGGAAAAAGAACCTGACATCCTTCCTGAAGCATTTCTGACCTCAGGCCTGGCGGATCAGAAAGCCAGAAATGATTCTGATGTTATTTCGATCCGTCAGATCTGCAGTCAGCTCTATTCAGCAGCCTTGCAAATCAGTGATGTAGCTGAGCTTTAATAGCTTTATGCTTCAGTACCTGTGGTTCCGTCAACGTTATTCCAGGTTTATCAGCATTTAGATAGCCATCACAACAGCACAGGAAGATCTAAGCACTATGCTAAAATGGAAAGGCGAAAAATAAACCGAGCATAAAGGGAAAAAGTCGACTACATTCATTCCTGCCCTTACAGGTTTAGACAAGTTGAACACCAGCTGCTAATAAAATATTCGTCGATGCTAACATTAAGGAGTGGTTTCAGCTCGTACGTGCGTAAAATGCGCGGACATCGAGCATCGCGCACATTAACAAGTTAACGAGATCAACCAACTGTCAACCAGCGTAAGTTTGTTAACTACTCCGCTGTGTGTACACGACCGTGTTGAACAGCAAAGACACCGAGGGCCAAACACCAAGCTCAGCTAACGCACAACCACATATACTGCTACAACGGCGTTAATGCTATCGGACGTTAGCCACATAAGCTAAGTTAGCTAGTGACAGCAGCTACAAGTAGCCAGGTTAATAGCTTGGTTAGCAGCCGCCGTGGCATTGTATTTCATTAACACTCGCAGTCTGTTCGCAGCCATTCATATAATGACAACGCTTAGAAATATTGCACACAATTCCAAGTACTCACCTCAGGAATCACATATGAAGATAAGCTAGCGTGCTAGCTAGCTTAGCTAAAGTGCTTCAGTGCGATTTTTTTTTTAGCTTTTTGAGGCATTCGTCGAGGCTACAAGAACAGCGACGCCTGAGCGGATAGTCAAGTAAGTGGCAGATGATGAAAACACACGCGTAATAAGCTACTGGTTTGTAAATAAGTACTAACGTTATAATAGTGTAAACCCTAATGTGCAGAAGAATTTAAATTTCAAAGCGCTGTGGAGTCAGTCGGTTGACGGGCGGCCATTTTGCTGCTCAGCATGAAGCGTCTCCAATGGGCAGCCTGTGGCAGCTGCGCGGAAGAGCTCTGACTGGCTGCCTGCTGCCGGGAGGGATACATAAAAGACGCGTTTTAACCTTCATTAACTTTTGACAGTCAAATCTAACACCGCCGTGCCTACTTCTCAGGTTAAAAACTCTCGCAAAAGCTCAATTTAAAGTAGCCATTGATACAACAGTCAACCTATGCAGAGATATTGTTGAATTCACAGGCGACTTCATAGCATGGGTCCGAGAAAAATAAGGAAAAGGAAAAACGAGGATTCTCTGGGAGGTGAGAAGGTGGAAAAGGACACAGAGGAGAATGAGGCCGAGGAGAGAAGAGACAGGAGGAGGAAGGACCATGGGAATAAATACATTGGAGCTCAGGTTGGCATACAAGGTAGGGCCTAATGCCACCTTGTGAGACTCCTCAAGTTACTTAATCACACTCACTCCCTCACAGGTCATGTCTCTTGTCCCCAGGCGGGATATGGAAAGCAGTGGAGTCCTGTATGGAGATAGGTGGCAACTGTTTCGCCCTCTTCCTGGGCTCCCAGCGGTCATGGAAAAGGCCTGCGTTGGACCAGACAGCTGCAGCAAAGTTTCGGGAGCAGTGTTCCCTTCAGGGGTTTGACCCGGCTCACATCCTGCCTCACGGGTCCTACCTGATGAACTGTGGATCTCCTAAAGAGGGTTTGTCAGACACTGATGGATGTCTTATGCACACTCTGTCCTTGAATTTCTTCTCCTCCTCTCTCCCACTTAGTTACCAGCCTTTGTCTTGCACTGACTGTCACTGTGTAGATTCTCAGACATTCATAGTCATCCTTCAGTAAAACTCAGCTGGACTTCTCTCTTCAGGATGTGTCACTTCTCATCCAAGAGGCTTCCTTACTTCTGAACTATACTTTTTGATTTGTCCAGCATCATTCTTTGTCCTGGTCTGACTTCCCTGTCTGGTTTGTGCACCGTGCTGCTCCTAGATGTGTTTGAGAAGAGCCAGGCCCTGCTGGTGGATGAGCTCAACCGCTGCAGCCTGCTGGGCCTTAACCTCTACAACTTCCACCCCGGCTCCTCCCTGGGCACCATCACCACCCAGCAGTGTGTGGAAAAGATAGCGGGAGCCATTAACCACGCTCACCAGCAAACGCCCACTGTGGTCACAGGTACAGGGGGTGGACAAAATAACAGGAACATTCAGTTTATAGCCTTCATAGCCCTCTAAAGACAATCACCATATGTTGACATTGATGAGAGTGTCAGAGGTGCTGTTAGAAGTTATGGCCCATTTGTAGAGTTAAACACATTTATTTTAGTGAATCTGGCTCTGTATCATAAGGGTCAACCTTCAACCACTGCTGCTTTTTACTGTAATTTTTTTTTTTGTCTGCTACTTATGTTTTTGGCTGTACATGTAACTGATACTCCAGCTGTTCAGCAAAGGATCTGCTGTAAATCATAATTAAAAAGGCTGTTAGCAACTTCAGCAAGTTGTAAACCAAGTAGCAGTGTTTCAGCTTTACCAAAAGTCTTATAATTAGCATTTTTTTAAAAACTGTTTCCAGCTAAAATAAAGAAACAAAGGGCTCAAACATTAAAGTAAGGAAAAGAAAATTTTAAAAACTCACAAGAATGCATATGGAATTGTGAAATATGCATTAGAAAAGAGGAACAGAAGACAACATCACAGACATTCAATGCTATATTTGTTAGGTAGCAAGTCAAGATGGGGGTTTTCCAACATACAGTTTTAATATTCAAATTTTCAATTCATGTATTTAAAAAGGAACAGTGTATATTTATATTCAGACATCATTTTAAAAAGCTTGAAGAAATGTACCCAAGTTAGCCAAACAGCTTATTTTTATCAGTGTCTTTACAATCATGAGGTAGCCCTGCCCTAAAACATGCCCTAGTTTTGTCTATTTTTCTCTAAATTGAACCATAATTTACAAAAGGAATGTTGTGCTGTGTTGAAAAAGATGGAAACTAGTGATTTAGACTGTTAACTCATTAGGAAAATGTTTACTGAAGTAATTAATCAAGTGAAAAGTAGGGTCATTTTCTCTTAGACTTTTGTGCTGTCAGACTTCGTTTTGCAACCAGAGAACTCACCCCTGCTGATTGTTGCAGTGAATACATGTACAGGGCACTTTTGCATCGTCTTCATTTTTATGTACAGTCTATGGTATTAGATTAATTTATCAGAGAGTGAATGATGTTGCAGAGAACCACTACATCAAAGTATATCTTTGCTGCCTCACTTGATAAAAGGCTTTTGTTATTGAAGTCTTGCAGCTAAAGATTGAATCTGGATGTACCCACAACAACTTGTAGTCTGTCCTGAGATGACATTATCATGCTCTGCATCAACACTATGACTTTTTGAGAAAAACACAAAATGTCGGCGAGACATTCAGTTGCAAACGGCATCTGTTACGCCAGCATGCAGCATGAATGATACAATTTTAACATAAGAAAAAATCATGGTATCATCTGCATATGTTAGAACTCAGTGACTTTAAAGGAGGCAGTCCTACACACACTGAAATCCGATTTCACTGATATTTCTGTTTGTGAGGAAAATCCTTTTGCATGTAATCAATGAAATGACATATTTCAATGCTGTTTAGGAAGATATAGCTTTCACTGCCATAAGTCAGTTATCAAAAATGATATGAATACATAAAATCACATTTTTTGCTGGCATGTCAGCATCTTTTACCAACCATTTGACCTCACACTGACTTGTGTGTTACTACAGAACTTTCAATTTGCAGAACTGACTGCATGCTTGACACCAGTGTTGCTCAGGATTCATGACACCAACCACAGATCTGTTGACTCACGTACTCAAAGTGCTGCTGGTGTGACAACAATAAACAGCAGTCAAACAACAAGGCAACAATTGTGTTTAAACTGTGAAAGTAACAGCAGCAGCAACAAGATTAATCTTCTATTTGTAGCAGGTAGAGAGAATTATTACATTTGAATGGGTGTGTCCAATTGCACCTTTTTTCTCTCTGCTCTCCATGTGGTCAGTGCTGGAGAACATGAGCGGCCAGGGCAACACAGTGGGCGGAAAGTTTGCTGAGCTGAAGAGCATCATAGACAAAGTGAGAGACCAGACAAGAGTGGGAGTGTGTCTGGATACCTGTCATGCCTTCGCTGCAGGTGAGTGAAACCTCATAGTAGTACGTGTTGTTTACTAGGGATGAATGATTTTTTGAAAATCATATTTTGATTTATATTATGATATATTTTCTGAAGCTTTGTTTCAATATGTACTGTGTAATTGCTTTAAAATGTGATGAAACATTTCCACGAGATGCCATCAAATGCGTGACTGTCGCACAAGGAGGATGGCATGAATTTGTAAAACCAATGACAGCAGTTTAAACTCATGGTCAGTTGTGCAGCATAATGTTAATCCTGGATAGCAGTCTTTGCAATTTGCTAATTGCATCGTTTCAAGTTGCTTTTTAAAAAAATTTGAAATCAATTCCTCCCTCGGCTCTGATGTTAACCCTTTTTCTGCTTAATATCCGAGCTAAAAACAAGGCTGCTGTTATTTGGAGGAAACACCTGTGAGGCTTTAAGATATTCAAATGTCCATAAGGGCTGTGAGTGTTTATTTTTATACTGAAGTATGACTTCTTCTCTTGGGAGGCTATGACCTGGCTGCGGAGGGAGGAGTGAAGGCCATGCTCGATGAGTTTGATCAGGAAGTGGGGCTTCATTACCTCAGAGCCCTCCATCTCAACGACTCCAAAGGTACGGCCTCCACTCACACAAAAACATCACATACACACAGCCACAACAAGGTATTTATGAATTCAGTTTCTCGGTGTCAGTTGGTAAAGTCTTGGTGTATTTTCTGTGTGATTTGCAGGAAAACTCGGCTGCAACCTTGATCGGCATGAAGACATTGGTAAAGGTCACATTGGAGTCTCTGCGTTCCGAGACATCGTCAACGAGCCGCGACTAGACAACATCCCTATGATTCTGGAGACACCCGGACGGTTAGTCTGTGAACGATAAATGGGAAAACTGAAACAACAATATCTTCATTAACTGACAAAATGACAATGAAATGGAGAAGTGTGTTTTCTGACTGAGTCATTTGTTTTCATGGTATTTATGTTTTTTTAACAAAAGAAAAGTGATGTATGCAATCATGTTGCTTCAGGGGAAGTTTTAATGTTTTCTGTAATGTCTTTTCCCCATAGGACAGGATTCAAAGATGCTGAGCAGATTGAGCTTCTTTATTCCCTGTGCAAGAATTAGTAAATTAAAGCAACCTGCAAAACGGAAACCTGCAAAATGACAGTTCACCTGACTGAAGTGTTTGTCCAAAGGGACCACAGTGAATGTATGATGGAGCCTGTAGTTGGTTAGTTTGTTAGTCACAGTGTTAACAGCTTCATCAAGGAATGTGTTTTGTTTTGTTTTTTTTGTCTCTGTATGAACAAAAGTTAAATGAATGTTTTTGCTCCAATTTCTTATTTGACTTGTGATGAGTCGTCTTGTCCACTGTCGACCACTAGGGGGCGGCGGGAACACACAAATCCAACACAAACCCGATGTGCGGAGGTGAGACACAGAGTTGGAGATAAATGTAAAAGAAAAAGAATCCAATGTGTGCAGGTATTTGCATTTGAGAACCCCGTTTATTTTGCAACATAGTTAAATCTTAAAAGGACCAAATGCAGTCAGAGGTATTTGCTAACAGTTCACTTCTCTTTAACTGCAAAATACCACTGACTGTCCCTTGAAAGTTAGCATACATGTTTTATAAACATTTGTTGTAAATGTTATTGCAGTAGAAATGTCAGAATGTATTTTTTTTTTCATGCCTCAAGAAATGTAAAATTTTTTTACCTGTATGAAAACTACAAATTTATGAATTATACATTTATGTAAAGGGAATTTAACCTTTTAAGAAATGTTGATGGTGATGTTGAACATTTACAAAAATTATAAGAAGTAAACATATGGGACACAATGTTTTACAAAATTTCACTGGTTATGTGACATGAAATCATATATTCTGTGTGTATAGTGACTCATAGCTTGATTTTTTACATCATTTTTGTTCTAAGTTACTCTTGGTTTTCGGAATTAAAAGTTCACAGAAATCATCCAAGTCAATCAGAAACCTGGCGTCAATGTCCCATCATTCCCATCGTTTGATGTTGCCATGGCAATTTGTTAATATATAAGAAAATACATTTATTTCCCATTAACATCATTAAAGCACCATATGAGGAATTATCTTTTGGTAAACTGGTGTTCCTTCCTCTACGAGAGTTCCAGAGACTTGGAGAATCAAGGTGTACTGACGCTGTTCTGGTAACAAATCGTGGCCTTACGAAGACACTTTAGGTTGGTTTCTCCTTTAATTTGTCACCAGTGTACAAGTATGTTTATCTCTAAGGAGCCCCCTACAACACACAAACACACATCTCACATTTACATCGAACTCCCACGTTGCTTCTCTGAACCGCTCCAGCTGTCAAATACCAACACTTTGGTGCAGCTGTCGGCCCCTGGGAGGACATTAATTGATTGTCACACCTACTCCAGCACTCTGACACCCCGTGGTGCACACAAACACACAGGAAAACATTCCCTGATACTGGAGGCTTGAAAACACCTAACAGATTGTGAAATATATGTTTTTTTTTTACTTTATAGCTATTCTGTGACCCTATATTACTCAAAATGGTGCAAACATCAGCAGATGCATGTGTGATCTTGTTCCATTTAGTTGAATGCCTTAATGATGGTGTTGATTTTTTCCACAGCTGAGCATTTTAATTTACCACACGTGACTGTTCGTGTACAGGTGTTTATGAAGCATCTCATTAATGAAAGCATGAAAATGTTCCAGCACTTCTGTCACTGCTCCCTGCTTTTCGCTCTGCTTTTATTGCATCCATATTATTTCCCTTTATTTCTCTGACTCATATCACAACACTGAGCTCGCAGGAATGTTTTGTTCCCTCCATTATCTCAGCACTCAGACTTTGACCTTGCACTTCTTCCTCTTGTTTCCACATGACGCTGCTAATCTTGCAATTGAAACTTAATCTGCTCCTGCACTCCGGATAAGAGCGTTGAATAAAGTGTAAAGCGCGGGTCCAGACTGTGTGGCTTTCAGTGTTAACAGAGTGAGGAAGTGGAGGTGCCTGGCTCAAGAATGTCTCTGCTCTCAGGTCCCACCCTCAGGAAATGCCTGTCCAGCCTGTTCGAGTCTGCACTGATGAAAAGAAGTCTCCTGTTAGCGGAGCTCTGGTTATGACAGAAGGACGGATGGATGGAGTTTGAATAATGAGGAGGCTGGTCCTGGTGCTCGCTTGCTCTGCAGTTTAGATAAGCAGATGCTTGATGGTTTTCAGAGGCGTTCTGGTGATCTTGCTGGGTCAGGGGTTACAACCCAGGGAAGCTGGAGACTAAACAATGAACGCACATTCCTCAACTCGAAATTAATCATTTTCTAGAGGAGGCGTGTGAAGGAAAACACTGATGGAACTATAAAATGCCTTTCCATTATGTAATTATCTAAAGATGTGCGGTATTAGTTGCTTGTGTGCGCCTGTGTTTTATGAGCACTCGTCCAGCCGTTTCTTCTCCTCTTTCTCTGTCATTACATTGTGCTGCAAATATTTTCCACTGCAGCCTAAAGCCACTGATCTAATTATACAACTTTGTAAAGACTACCAGATATTTTGGTGTCTCTCAGCGTCTTTCCAAACTCATATGTGAGCGCCTTCGAATAGCCAGCTGATGAGCTCTTTTGGGACTTGGTTTCCATCAGACTGATAGCTGCTGTGGGAAATCCGTCTGCCAAAATTAAGCTGGAAAGACGTTCCAAACAGTTGAAATGAAGACATTGTTTTTATGGATGACCTCAGGGACTCAAATGAGGGGAAATTATTAAAAATTGCAGCAGCATGCAGCAGACTATGCATTAAGTTTACTAGATGCAGTTGTGGATTTAAAAAAACAACACCTTCTGAACATGACATACCTGCAGATATCCACCTCCATGTTGGTTTCTTTTCTTATCCTGCAATTTGTGACATGTACTTGTTTGCCCTTTTTAATGTGCATGCACAAACTAAATTCTTGCCCCTGGTTTTCAGTCCTTCAGTCTCCTTTTTTATTTTATTTTTTTAAATGAATTTCAGCTGAAGTGCATGACTTGGAGCTGCTCAGTAAAACCACACTCTTCCTCTGAACAGCTCCACCAGACCAGCTGCATGGCTTTGGTCATGGGATGTCAACTGGCAACTTTCAAGTCATAAACCCACTCAAGTGACCTTTAGGCGGCTGATTATAAAGAAAATTGTCTTTTTAGAAAAAATAACAAACTTTACAGCCATGATTTCATAATCCACCAAATCAATGCTGCAGAAAAACAGTCTATGTCACTTAAATCTAGGTGGAGCATTGTCTGCATGAGTTGCTTTTGATTTAGAAGATAAACGAGGATATAAAGAGCAGATAACAGATCATAATAGCTGAAAAACAATTATATAACAATTATGTTACAACAAAAGATACTCCAACACCAAAATCACCACAGCGTATCAGGTATCAAGTACCGCTTCATCAACACCACCTGTTAGGCTCTGATTATGTCTGTTTTAACTGAGTTTAAACTGGTTGTTATTTAACATTCTAAAATGATTCATCTGGCATTTTGAGGAAGTACACCAATTTGCTTTTTTGCAAGAAATAGATTTTTAAATTGATACCACTGTCACGTCTGTACAGGAAGCTATAGCTAGCAGCAGGTTAGCTTTGCTCAACAAATAGAAGCAGAACTAGCCTAGCGCTGTTCAAAGGAGACAAAATTTGCCTAAATAAACAAACAAATTCTGTATATTTAGATATATATCATGCTAATTATTGTCTTCATTTGTGAGCTTTAGAGGAGCTGAAAAAGTACACTTTGCCAGCTGTTGGTCTCCTGTTTCCCGCCTTTCCCGCTTCACATTTTCTCACTGGACTTACTGCATGAAGTAGCATATTCCCCAAAATGCCAAAGTATTCCTTTCAGTATTACTGTCACAATGTCTTTATTCATTCAGTAGAACTGTCAGGGCTTGGACTGAATGTAGGTAGGTAAGGAGGTTCACTCCTTTATATGTTTAATAATAGTAATAATAGCTTTATTTATACAGCACTAAGGGCTTACAAAGTGTTTGACAGACAACACAAAAGCAGGATACCCAAAGTTAAGTCCATCAGCAGCAGTCAAGACAAGACATTGTTATTTATAGAGCTCATTTTAAACAGCAGGCAAAGTACTTTCCAGTAGAGGAATACAACTGGCATTTTTAATTTACCTGATACTTTTAAATGTCAAGGTTAAGACATTGCATTAACATTAATTATGCAAATGAACCTACTATGTGTGCTCCTACCACTTAGACTGGCAGTGTCTCCTCTAACATTAATTCACTATTTTCAGAATCTCTTCTCACTTGATCACAAGCTTTCACACACTGAATCACAACACTTGAAGTGTCATAAATGATGGGTGTCAGTAGGAGACATGTCTCGTGCCGTCTTCCAACTGTTGTCAGATGGTTACTGATGAACTGTGACAAGAAAGAAAAGAATAGAAGAGCAGTGTGTCACCAGTTTAAGATCGTATTCCTAGTGGGGCTGTCATGATATTGGATTTTCAGTACGGGATTATCGTGGACAAAATAATTCATTATATTATTGCGATATCTATAGATGTTTTTTTTGTTTGTTTTTTTTAAAAATAAGCTTATCAGTAGAAATTATCTGTAACTTTATGTGTTTCGTCTGCTTTGGGGAAATTCAAAATATGAGTGTAGGGAGTTGGAATAACCATAACTGTGCTGCATGTATCAGTCATATAGTTACATGTGCTGCATTATTTGTGATATTATCATATGTGGATTATTTACAAGATATTATCATCAGTGCTGGTATATTACAATGTCTCAAATTCCTATAAATGAAACTGTTTTGGTTTTTTTCCCCTTTCAAATCTCCTTTTTCATAGCCTTTAAATGTACCACCTAGCAACTGCACAAGTACCACCTGGAACACCTTTATTTGGAAATCACAGCATCAGCACTAAAAGTAATGCATTACACCCATAATCCCCAAGAGAGCTGGTTTTCTATTTAATCCATACAATCATAATAGGAAACGTGTTGACTCAAGTGTGCTAAGACAGAAGATGATCCATACTGGGTTGAACCAGTCAGGAGAAATCGAGGTAGAAGTAGTAGACATAGCAGAGAGAAATGAAAGAGAAACGACTGTGTGCGTGGCTCTTGTGTTCCAGTGTGGCTTAAATTTCAGGCTGAGCCAAACTCTCTAACCATCTCTCTATACCCACAGTCTGACTGCTCCATCTGCCAGCAGCTCCCAAAGGACACACTCACACAAACACACACACAATCCTCTGTACTGCCTGCACACACAAGCCCCTACAGGCCTTAAAACTCATATACTAACACACACACGTGAGCTAAAGTGTTCAGAAGAAATAAGAGCTGAAGGGCAGGGTGGAGTCCATTCTGCTTTCTCAGCAAATCCTTTATTTTTGCACCTCAGCAGCAGCAGCGCAGGCATCGTAAGTTACCTTCAAGATATGGCATTTCATTCCCCGCTGCGAAAAAAAAGAACAGCTCGGCCGTGCGTATTTGCATGCTATGTGTATTTTAGTAGTGGTCAAACTGTGCGGGTTTCTCGTGGCCCGAGAGAGAGAGAGAGAGAGTGTTGTAATGAGTGAGCGGCTGTCTAAGAGCCAGTGGATGTGACTATAAACAGAGGAGCTGAAAAGGAAGGTTTATGACCAGTGGGCGCTGTGAAAAATCTGGAAAGGACAAACAATTTGGAGAAGAAATTGCTCCTCGCCTCCTCAGCGAGGTCACAGATCTGTAACATTGGAGAGCCACTGTGGTTCCTCCTCTCATTCCTTCCATTTGTCCGTCTCTTCTCCCCCCCCTTTCGATCCCTCTCTTCCCGTTGGCTCGGGGTGAGGAATGCTACCCAGTGGTGGCTGGGCATCAGGCCACGAGGAGACAGGCAATCACAGCAGCGGAGCAGGAGAAAGATGTGAAGAAGAGAAAGGCCCAAAAAGAGAGGCTGAGAAAGAAGGAAAAAAAAAAGTTACAATAGAAAAGCATGAACAAGAGAACATCATGGGGCTGATCAAATGATTTCACTTGTATATATATTATTACATACCACTGTAACAACTGCAGCACTTCTTACCCATTGCTGTCTCTGCGAGTCCAAAAAAAAAAAGTTGAGTGAACTGAAACATCAACACAGAGAGAAATTTCTCCACCAACAGTTTCCTCAATTTACAACCACAGTTTCGTCATCTTTGAATACATCACTGGTGGAGAGGAACTCGATGACCTCTTTAAAACTATGAAAATGCAACACTCATTTATTTTCCTTTGTCTTTGCAGGCTCAAATCCTCCACATTAAAGCTGCTACAGTCAATGTTTTATATAAAAAATAGACCAAATGACCATGTGTTAGGTTACAGCAGCCACAGAGTTATCACTCAACTTTGCATCTCATCTCAGTTTTGGCATCTTTTAGCAATGGGGTAGCTCAATGGTTAAGGCTCTGGGTTACTGATAATGAGTTGGGTATTCAAGCTCCAGTGCCACCAAGCTGCCAGTGTTGGGCCTCTGAGCAAGACCCTCATCTGTGGCTGACCCTGTGCACAGAGCCCTAACAAGCTGGGATATGCAAAGACTGTCCTTTGTTGTAACCTTTGCAGTGTAGCTGTATAGATTCTCAGTCATCCAGGTCATGATAATCCTAAAAGCTTCTGTAAAAAAAAATCTGTAGGATTTGTTTGGCTTGTTCAATGCACCATCCAAAGGCAGCTACTTATATTTTCATCATGCCCCCATGTATGATGACAGTAAAGCTATTCTAGTCTAGTCTAAAAACCAACAGGACTTACCCTGGGAAATGAAAATAAAGTTGAATCTGAAAATTTTGGATCTCTGCTCCATTTTGGTTCACTTTCAACACTGTCATTAGCATTAGCAAAAAGTTCTGATCCCCAGTCCCAAACAGCACACAAAGTTTGCAACTAGTTGGTGAACATCTTGGAGTATTGAGCAGCTAAGCAGGGGTGTCCTGGTCCTCGAGGGCCGCAATCCTGCATGTTTTAGATGTTTCCCTTTTCCAACACACCTGATTCAAATGATCAGCTCATCATCAAGCTCTGCAGAAGCCTGATAACGATCCTGATCATTTGAATCAGGTGTGCTGGAAAAGGGAAACATCTAAAACATGCAGGATTGTGGCCCTCGAGGACCAGGACTGGACACCCCTGAGCTGAAGAGTCAAATATTTCCCTGAAGAGTTGTTGTAAATAAGCAGCTAACATGTTATCCATATCAACTTTTACAAGCTAAAATGTGACGTTTTTATGCTCATATGTTTTGAACTTTTAGCAGTTTGTTAAACCTGCAGGCGAAATGTGAAAGTTACGCTACCATTACTTTTGTAATGTTGGTTTAGAAAAGTGCTCTATGATCAAAGTGGAGTTCATGTAGTGTAACAATGTCCTCATTATGAGTGCTGTTGTATTGCTAGATGATGTTTTTCAGTTTAACAAGAATGATATGTGCAGTCATAGATTTGTAGACCTCTAGAGTTATGCATATCTTGCCTTGCTTGAACAATTCTTCATTCATTTCATTTTACTTTTGTGACTGGTAACCTGTTTTGTTTAAATTCCGAAAAGAGTAATACTGTATTTTTCATCAGGTTGTCCACATTTACATGGCCTGGATACATCGACATGGTAAAAATGCACAGAGTGAAGTATATAAGATATGATTTTAGTAGTCCATCATAAGAACAATGTAGTTTCAACATGGCAGATCATTGTCAGTAAGATCCACCATTTACTACATGGCATAAGTACAGCCTTCTCTTTTCCTAAGTCCTTATGATTTCCTCTTCCTTGACCTCATGACGTTTTCCATCAAGGTAAAGGAGAGCTGCTCAGGAAAAGACAGAGGATGTCAGTTCTTTTTGTGACAACCTGTGTTTACAGCTTCTTACACTGTCTCGAGTGGCAATCAAAAGATTAGTGACACAGAAAAGATTATTATGTGGAAGGCCAATAAGTGCAGAATTCCTGACTTTTACACCATCCAGTGGCAGTATAAAACCCAACACTGTGGCAGACACTAGCCATTTACCAGCTCCAGTTCTTAGGAGCGTTAGTCTGGGCTCGTCAGGTCGACTCAGCCACTTGTACTAATTTGGCAGGAACAGTCTTTTCCACCTTCTTACAGTGAAAACATCAGTAATCAGTGCTTTAGTGGCTTCCCTGTAGAGTCCACATCACAATTAACTCCATCACAATTAACTCCTAGCAATAAAATTCAAACAGAATGTGACAAAATACAGCTGTCATCCTCACTCACAGGAAAATCCTACTATCAAGCCTGCTTCGTCCTCATCGCACTGAAATAGAAACCTCAATCAGCAGACTCTCCACACACATACACGGCTATTTTCACACTTACAAAATCACCACCGCAGTTACACACTGTTATTTAGATGCCACCGAGCCAAACATATTGAGAACTAATTACAGTGAGTCGAGCGAAATCGCACTGACGCCGCCACTCGGCACAGACTGGCTCAGATGAGTGTTGGTGAATGTGTCCAAACGCTCAGGGAGCATGTTGCTGGTTTGCGTGATTGGGGTTTTGTTCATACTTTGGATCAGAGGCGTGTTTTATGTGTGCGAGTGAATCCTGCGCATACAGGGTCAGTCATCCAGGTCAGTCGTCCACATGCAAAGAGCACACAGGTCACACATTGACATTCCTCGCAGCACAAAGACACACACATATGTACTCCCGTGCTCTGACCTCTCTCCTATCGGGGCCTCGGACATCTTTGACCGATGGATTAACTGAGTAAACACACAGTTTATATAAGCGTCTCTGTAATCACACCTTCAGATTCACAGGCTTTGACAAAGGATCCATGCTCTCGGCCACATATACACACACATGCAACACAGAAAACAGCGTGGCTCTGCCACATACCTTCAGCTCTGTAAATAGCCTCCCTTCCTCTGGATCTTTCCCTTCCTCTGCCTCTTTTGACAGCCTGTGTGAATCCATACATCATCCAGCCTCGGAGACCTGAAAGGTGACATGGGCGAGGTCACAGACTTGGACATGGCGGTCTGAAAGCCCACCCTGTGTGTGTGTTTGTGTGCTCTGGAGTAGGGTGTAGTGTGTGGAAGGTCTACGACAATGTATCACCAAACTGATAAGCCTTTTGAGGAACTTTATTTTTCGTGGGGAGTGATCTGTCAATCCGGGCAGTCCTACTCCCCACACATATCAGCTGCAGATCATCCCAGTACAGTAGCTCATTCATGTTTAGTTTTTGCTGCTGTACAGCTTTTTCCCGTCTTGAAGTGTTTCTTTAACTGTTTGATATACTTTCCCAAAATATGACAGCCTGATGATCAGACCGGCTTCACTCATCTAGCCTCACATTGTGACTGTGTTAGCTGATTTCTCTTCTGTTTTGTTTGAGTTTGCGAAAACTGATGAATGACAAGTGACCACCCTACTGATGTCATTTTCAGTAAAGAGTGAAGGGGTTGGAGCAGTTGATGTGACATTTTTACAATAGTTTAAGAAGCCAGTTTAGTTGAGAACATTAAGTCAACTTACAAAAACCTGCAACCCTCCTAAAAGGATGTTCCAAATAAGCTGCGTTACGTTTTGAAAGAAACCCATTTTCTGCTGAGGAGGTAAGAGTGTGATGTCATTGGAAGCTTTTTGTACTTTCAAAGAGTCACAAAGTCCATATTTGAAGGTTTGGAGGATCGCTGGTGGCACAAGTCCATCAGAGGACTTTCACCCACATGACTGGGGTTCACATCCTGGGTGGGATCTTTATTTTTAGATTTAAGTTTTATTTTCACTTGCTGTTTTGTTAGGTTTAGGCAACACCAGGGCGGCTTAGATGGTCAAGTGGTTTGTTAGTGTATGTGAGTTGTAAGCTCTTTGAGTGTCACTAAGGGGGAAAAAACACTGTATAAGGGCAGACAATTCACAAAACTATTTAGTTTGGTTCAAGAAAACAATCATGCTTTGGCTGAAATAGACTCTTTCACAACGTTACCCTGAAGCGTCACCTCCATTTTCTGGGTTACCATAGTGACAAGTCTCACCAAATCTAAAACATGACATTCTGGCTGAAAAGGAATGACATTTAAAAAAGAAACACAATAGAGACATGTTGATTAGACATCTACAGGTGATAGATCACAAACAAATTTAATCCATAAGATAGAATGTTTCCCTCAAAACATACTCCAGAATGCAGTTAGTTGTGTAGGAACATCATTTTGAGGAGACAGGGCTCCACATTTGCAGGTATTTTTTGCAGCTTTTTCCCACCAAAGACATAAAAAACATCAAAATTTTTACGCTCGCTTACAGAGCACCGATTGGTTGACTTTCTCTGTGTACCAAACCATCAGTGAGGACCAGAATTAGTACAAAGATGTGAAGTGCAATGAGTTATGATGGAAGCTCATCTTTGATCTCAGAGACATAAATAAATGTATTTTCATATTCATTCAGACTTCAGTTTATCTGGTTTAACAGAACAGTGGAGGTTCTCACACCCAAAAAAAAGAAATTTATGGGGTCTGCACTCTATGTGAGGCAAAATGTACGAGTGTAACGCTGTCTGCATGTTTTATATTTACTATAGTATGAAGAACAGATGTGTTATGGACTGAGAGTGAAAATGCAGCATAGTGAGAAATGTTCTTGCCTTTGACAGTGGGTAGATTTTTGGTTTGGGTTTAAAGTTGAGGCTTCAGATTT
Organism: Stegastes partitus; assembly: GCF_000690725.1. Lineage (NCBI taxonomy): Eukaryota > Metazoa > Chordata > Actinopteri > Pomacentridae > Stegastes > Stegastes partitus. The sequence continues at coordinate 120,535 of NW_007578882.1, read as the reverse complement.
GGGTTCAGCACGAGGGTGAAGGTTTAGGGTTGCGTCAGGGTAAGATCAGGACGAGGCTGAAACTGTGTCGCCAATGGTACATCCTCATGAGATAGCGTGTGCGTGATGAAGAAGATAGGACAGGGAACAAAACGATCTTTTTAGAGTCTCTGTGCGTCCGTGCAGCTCAGACTCTGTGTATGCATGCGCCCGTCTTCGTGTGCTTTCCTGTTTTAGCCTCGCAGTGACATAAAGCGTGGTCTTACAATAGCCCATTGTCCCGTCTCCCCTCCACGCTTCCTGTCAGGTCAGAATTCACGGAAATAAGGACACAGTGCAAACAAACAGCGGCGGCTACAGCTCTCCACCCACTGTCGGGCCCTTCAGGAGGAACCGGGCCCCAACTCAGGGGGTGGGCGGTAGCGTTCCTGCCAGGAAGCTAATCAGCGTCGCATCCCAGTTTGACGAATGCAGGAGAGCCACATCTACAGTCCGCATGTGAACGTGGACTGATGGGGAGGAGAGCAGGAGGTGGTGGAGGGTGGAGAACACAAGGGTTGGGGTTTGAAAAACGAAACCAGGAATGATGGGGATTTCCAACAGAGGCCTTTATGGTTTGTAGTATATCAAATAGTGTGATTACTCTTACAGTGTGTTGGTTTTTCTTTGGTGGGAAAGTAGACTTCACACATTTTTAGGTTTGTGCGTATTGTCAAAGACGACCACTGTGTTTTTTAGCAGCCTGGGCTTAAAAGAAGTAAATGCTCTTGTTGGTTTCCTCGTAGATATTTCTGAAAATCCCCACATAAAGCGTTTTGAGCCTCGAACAAGCAGTGATGACATAAATGTGACCGTATAACGACCGACCCACACACAGATCATGTTTATGACGATGTGGTTGTTGTGAGCCAACTGAATGACTTCACTCTGACAAACAACATAAACTAGAAGAAGGCACGTGCCAGAATTTAAATAAACTTACCTTTAAAAAAAAAAAGAAGAAGAAAAATCAGACTTCTTGGTTGATGCTTTTGGACTTTACATTCACACATGTACTCTGGAGCAAGACACCAATTTGGCAACAGCTCCTGAATCACAGTTCATTAAGTCATTGTGGTATCTATTGACTCTATAGCTGTAAACTTAATGAATGCTGTAACATAGTTTATGGTATTTTTCTTTTTTTAGTCTGTGTTTTATGTCTGCTTGATGTTTTTTTTTTTTTTCAATTGCGAAGCACTTTTTTCTGCTCTTGAAGTTGCTGTTACCATAGAAATGCAAAATAACGTAATTCTCCTTCTATCCCAAAGCTAAATGAACAGAAAACCACTTCAATAGAAGCAGAATAGCCTACTACTCCCTGAACAGTGGGTACCACAAGCAGCCAGTTAGCTGAAGTTTAGTTTATAGATTGTAACATGTGAAAGAAGCAAACTTGTCTTCGTTCAACAGTGATGGGAAGTAACTAAGAACATCAAGCGATGTACTTCATCAACTTGTGTCTTTTCTTTTCCTGACATTTTGTACTACTTCACTACATCTCAGAGGGAATTATTCTACGTTTAACTTCATTACATTTATCTGACAGCTTTAGTTATTTTACAAATTTGCAAGAATTAAATAAATATGTTTTGTTACAAATTCAACTTCCCAACAGTTTATATAAGTACATCTGAAAGAGTTGATTAATCAATTCGTCAGCCAACTACACTATTTTGAGAATTGTTAAAAGCACTTGTGGCGGCATTTCTCACAATCTTCAGAATTTTTACAATCTAAATAATCAGTCAGTTTATTAAGGAAAAAATCAGAAGATTAATCCATCCATCCATTATCTATACACCTCTTAATCCTCACGAGGGTCACGGGGGAGCTGGAGTCTATCCTAGCTGACTCAGCATGAAGGCAGGGGACACCCTGGACAGGTCACCAGTCTATCACAGGGTTACACTTAGAGACAGACAACCAAGCACACTCACATTCACACCTATGGACAATTTACAATCACCAATTAACCTCAACATGTTTTTGGACTGTGGGAGGAAGCTGGAGAACCCAGAAAGAACCCACGCTGCACGGGGAGAACAACCTCCACGCACAAAGATCCCAGGCGTCCTAACTGGGACGCGAACCGGGGATCTTCTTGCTGGGACTCTCTAAGTCGGAATGCATTGTTTTATCCAAGTATTAATGAAGTATTTTAAAATTAAAAATCAAAGTGCCTCACATGCTCTTTGGACTGATGATTTATACGAAGGACTTCCATTAATATGAAGTGGGAGAGTGAGCATCTTTTTTATTTTTGCTGACTATTGTCATATATTCATATTGACATAGTGCAGCACTTCCTATAGTTCTTCATTGAAATTTCATGTTAGGGTTTGACAGAGGCAAAAGGGCCTCATTATTTCTTGGTCACTGCTTGTACTTAGGTGTTTGTACAGATTAAACAAAGCAGGTAACATGTTTCAGCTTTTGTGATCTTTAGACAGGTCCAGGCTCGATGTTTTTGCCATTTACAGCTTTACATTCACTTTATAGGCATGACAGCAGCATCAGTCTTTGGTTGTGCAAATAAGCGTCTCTATTTTGAACTACACCTGTTAGACTGCCTAACAAATCCACAATAGAATGGATTCCAACCCAGTTCACTCCAAATCACAGGTCATAATTATTGCAGGGCTGCTGTTCTGGGTTCAAGCACATGTTCATGTAGTACACGCCATTATCTCTGTCTTTTGTCAGACTTATGCAACTCATAACATTAAAACTAAGCTTCCCAGTTGTCACTTGGACCTGGTCATTGGTGCAATCATGTGCCAATGATGCCTGCACGTGTGGAGCCGAGCATAGCGCCTTCTGAAGACGAGTATCATCACTGGACTTCCTTTGATCTGTTTTGTTCATCAAAACTCGAGGACTCTGTTCATGAGTTTCTGTGTTTTTGTTGATGCTTCTTTTGTACATGCATATTTTTATTTGGGTAGAGACAACTAAGTGTTTAATTCTCAATGTTCTTTTCTTAATTTCCCATTCCCAAATTCAAACAAGCTAAAAATTTGTCATTTCAGGGTTGTTTTTTTTTTGGACTTGATGGTTATTCAGAACTTGAAAGGGTTTAACTGGCAAACACACAACATATACACACACCCACATGATCACTCATGTGCAAACACACACACATGCTGCCAAATCCACAGACAGACTGGAAAGTAAAGATCCGATCAGGAAACGGTCTCGAAGAAAACAAGACATTTGGGATTTTTTTTCCTCTAAAATAGTAAAACAGTCCCTCTTGAACACATAATTCAACCCGAATCCTGGAGGAGGAGAGAGAGAGAGAGCGAGCACCTGTGTCCACTGCAGACTCCCCAGACAGACGTTTGGTTCCAGACTCCTGAAAAACACAGTAGCTGCTGTTATTCTAGGAGTCAAATTAGCGGACGGGCCGCTAAAGGTTGGAGAGCCCTAATTTAAACCAGTCTGGCCACTGGGGAGTGGATCAGGCCACAGAAAAAGGATTTACTAACTGGTACTCGAGCCTTACTTCAATGTGACCCGCTGCAACAAAAAAAGAGGATATTACTTTGACTGAGAATTTGAATTTAATTAAGTTTGGTTTTGTTTGAAAGAGAGAATTTGTATTTTATAAAACAGTCTGTTGGCAGAGACGTTGTCTGCTTCAGTGTCCAAAACTCACACAAAGGACACCGGGCCACTTAAAAGCACAGTTGGACTCAGAGAAGTCACAGCGGCCTTTGTAGTGTCTGAGTATGCATTTCTTAAGGTACAGGGCGATTAGCCTGCTTAATCCATGTGTGTTTATGGATCAAGTAGCGGCAACATAATAAAATTTCCCCAAAACAAAACAATTCCTGTAAGCGGACTCATTAAAACAGTACATGACTCTATAATGTTGCCGCACAATTTGGGAGGCAGACCTTTTCCAAACCATTACTTATAATTTCAGAGGCCTGTTGTTCATTACCTGAAAAAGTCTCTGGTGTCAAATGAAAATATGTTACAGTTCATGGCTGGCTTGAAAATGACTTTGGTAATTGGTCGAACTTCTTGAGCTCATGCTGCTGGAAATGCTTTCAGCGGATCTGGCAGGCATTTGCACTGTGTGAAAGCAGTTTCCTGGAAAGACATCCCTTCATTCTGGTCTGCGAAATATTCGTCCTGTTTCGGCTCACTCCCTTCACACCTTCTTTCTTAACTCTCCCTCATTCCCTCCTCAATATGCTTTTCTGAATCTCGATTTCCTCGCCACGCTTTTCTCCCTATTCTCCATCCTGTTGTCAGATTTTTAGATATTATTATGGCAGAGGGAGCTTTAAATTTACAATTTACTGAGCCCTGCTCTGCTTAGTTACCGTTCTTGGACAGTACATGTGGTGTGCAATGATAACGCGAGCAGATTTATCTCTTAAAGTTCTATTTTTGAACAGAGGTAGAAAACAGCTGCTCATTTTTAACTCCTGACCATCAGTTTTTGCGACTGAAATGGCAGCTGTCACTGTCAGATTTTTGGCAACTTGAGCCAGTTAACACTTGAAAGAGATTCTTGGGTTTCTTTGAAGTGAGGTCGTATGAGGCTCTTATCATTCGTCAGTGTATTACTTGCAGTAGATGGTAGTTGGTACGTCCTCCATTTGGAGAAGCAATGTAGTGTTTCATCAAATTCTGTCTATTCTTATTATCTTAAAGGAATAGGTATGTGTTGGTCCAATACACGGTACCTCTACAACAGACTGGACGTTATGAAACAACCAAGTACACAATATGTTGAAAATGACAATCAACGGATGGAGAATGGAGTCATCGACCAGAAATCACAAGTCAGTAATGAGTCACACACATCTGCGACACAGAGTTAAATTGATTTTTGATGTTGTTGGAATATTGTCCCACTTCTCCTGAAGGGTTTGGCCGCATTGGCAGACATTTTCAGGGACAGGATCACATTGTCAGACATTTCCATACAGAGCACTGTGCCAGACCGTCCTTCACACATGCTGTCTGACACAATTTCTGAAACGACAAACGCTGTGGCAATTCAAGTGCCTGGCTACAATCCCAACTGGCATGCCAGCATCCAGCATGTAAACAGTCCGTTCTCATCTTTGTCTAATCATCTGTAGCATCGTGTCATTTGAATAAAGCTGCATTTGAAGGCGGCCTTTCATGGTCACTGGTTAAAAGAGTGTCTGTGTGCAGGTCACACTATCAGAGCATCGTCCTTTAGAGCCACTCTTGACCAGGGTGTAGTTTAAGTCAATGGTCAAGAATTTGTCACACGTGGTGACATTATTTTGATACCAAATCTGTCTGGAGTTGTGAGTATGTAAGACAAATAGTGCAGAAAAGTTGGACAGAGTCAGTAACATTACTAAACTGGTAGGAAGCCAGTGAACTAAATCTGATCATATTTGCAACAAACATATTGTTTAATCCATTCTTTAACCCTATTCAGGACTTTCATGTTGCCATATGTAGAAGGTCTTTCGGGGTCCATTGGACCCCAAGAAAGAATACGTGCAAAATATTTGTTGGTATTCATGTAGACTTCATACTATTTTAAATAAATTTTATGGTAAGTTGATGTAGTTTGGTTCCAAATGCATGACAAATGTCCCTCTTGTATATTAAAAAAAAAAAAAAATCTTCAAAAATAATACCTGTCACCTAAACCAAATGGCCTGGGGTCCAAAAGACCCCAAAAGTCCTGAATAGAGTTAAACTTTCCCTCATTTTTTATTCTAGAAGTACTAAAAAGGGACACAACCTCCTTTCTTATATATATGTGGTGGCTAGATTTCGATATGCACAAAACTTTAGCAAAAGTCCAAAGTTTTTGCAGCTTAGGGCCTTGTTATTATTGCTAAGTAGCATCTAGATGACCACTGTTCAGGGGCGGATTTTAGTGAAGCCTGCTGTCTGTGTATTTAATACATACCCGTGACAAATGGTTTTTGTAACTCTCCTTGTTCTCTGCAGAATGCTTTGATTCATTCCAGCAGATGCATCAAACTGTATCATTTGCACGCTCCAGCTGACAAAGATCATCTCTGCATCTTCTCCCTTCCAGACACCACTTGGAAGGCCCCACCGAGGAAAACAAGCCACAGACAAAGTGGCTGGGGCCAGACAAGCAACTCTGACACCCTCCAACACAAAGTAAATCACAGCGAGCGGTTAACAAGCGCGTCAGATGCTGTCGTTTGTCGTCACACACCTACTTATGAGGCAGGAGGCAGGTTTAGAGGGAGGATTCTGGAGTCAGACACAAACATATAAATAGTTTTTCACCGTCATTGCTGCCACTGGTAGCCACAGGGGAAATATTTAGCTACTAAAACAATGGAGTGGGTCAGGTCGGTCCACGAAGGGAAGCACTGCTGTCCCTCCTCCTGTCTTCTGGTCAGCTTGCGCTCCAACATCCACACCCCACCCCCAACCCACTCTCTGTTGTTTTCTCTCTGGTTAGATATAATTACCCCTTCATCATGTTCGGAACAGCAAAACAGTGATCTGTATCTCCATATAGGAATGGTGGCCTAGTCTAAACACAGCCTCTGTGTTGTGCATATTCATGTGTGTGTGCGTGTGTGTGTGTGTGTGTGTGTGTGTGTGTGCGTGTGCGCGAGGGTTGTACAGTAAAAAGAACCAGATCCCAGCATGTGATTCTGCAGGTTGCACGCAAAAATGTGCGTCTGTGTTTGTGAACTGTATCTGTAGCTTGTGTGTCAGTACACGTCACTGGCTGTGGGTCAGTGTGTGTGTGTTTGTCGCACACTCTCACTCTCTCGCACACACACACACACACACAAAAAAAGGTAAACACTGAGATAAGAAATAAGACAAGAACACAAATAAAAGGCATAATTGGTGGCACAAATGTTGGATTTAAAAATATCTTGTGAACTTTTCTAAGCAAACAAACACACAATGCACCACATTTTCGACACCCATGTGCACACACACACGCACGCACATATTTCATACATCCTTGTCATCAGAGAAACGTACACTTCAGGTCATTACCCTGAAAAAGCTTTTCCAAACAAGCCACAGATAAGCAAATGCCAAATTGGGAGTGTTTTTCCACAGAGTCACTGAAGTGTGTGTGTGTGTGTGTGCATGTGTGTGACTCTCAAATGGACTTGACACATGCTGCACAGAGCCATGAGAACTGTTGTTCCCATGTTAGTTTCTCTCCCCTTGTGCTAATTGAAGGTGAGTGATGAAAGCTCTTGACACAAAATAAATCACCAATTAACAAACACGAAGGGAATTTGAAAACTCTATATGGCCAAACTGGTCGGCACTGGAGGAACATAAGGTCAAATGTAAAGGTGGAAAGGCGTCAAAACTCACAAATCTGGGAATCACCAAGTTGCAACTGAGACATGTACAAGTCGTGAGAGAGTTGGAAGAAAAAAAGGGCAAGCTTAGACCAAGAAAAATGAAAAACAGAGGGAGAGATGGTGAAAAAGCACTAAATTTGTAATCTTGCCTCCCTTCAGGGACACAGTTCTGAACAGCATCCAAAAACTTGAGCTTTTTTGAACAAATAGCTGACATGCCTCAGAAGAGAGGTTGTTTATCTTGGGATGGAGTGAAGGGGAGAGGGAAGAGGGATGCAAAGAAAGCCTGGGAGAGAGGGGGGTGGCTAGAACACAGGGGTGGACAGGAGGATTTGAGATTGTGCAAAATCAAAAGGAGGCAGAAGAGAGATGAGATGCTTGGGAAAGCGGTCTATAAAAAACAATGACAGCTTTGGCGGATCTACGGGAATAATATTTTGTATCCCAAACTCGTAGCAACAAAGACTCGAGCGGCCTCCGAATCAGGAAAACCAGCAGCCCCCAGACGGAGAGTTAATGTAAGAATAAATCTGCTGGAGTGTGAAGTCAAACAGTGCTATGAGTCATAAAGTGGTTTAGAAAGATACAAGAGTCTGCAGGAGAAGAAGTGACAGATACAGAAAAGATCATGCTACAAAACCACTTCCACATGAATCTGCAGTTTCACAGAAAACCTGTTTTACTTGTAATGTCTTAAAAAAGGTTTGCAGACTGAAGTGCTGACTTAATTCAGATAACATATCAGCTGAGATAACAGCAGTCAAAAAGCACAAAAAAACACTTAAGGCTCTTTTCAAACATGATTTCATCAGAGCAGTGTGATATCAGCCCTGCTATAAGGCATTAGTCAATCATCTCCAGTTGCATTTGGAAGGTACCGTCTAAAAATAACCCATTACATAACCTTCAAAAGACATATTTCAACAAGAGAGTCATTACCAAAATATACATGACTGTAACAACAGGACGGTGGAAACAGGAAATATATTACAAAGGCAACATTAAGCTGTGGAGGCATTCAGATCTTCCACTTACTTGGCAGTGAGACCACAAAGTGGAAATTCTCTGTCTAAAGCAAGGGGCAACGTATGAGGCTAAAAAGTGAAGTCAATGTGAATTACGAAAAACTGCAGTTCCTCAGACGTTCACTTGAGGCTGGTTCCAAAAGGGAGTCAATCCCCACTGACTTCCATGTTCCTATACAACAGAATTAAACATGTTTTCAGCCTGGTACAAAAACAGTTTTGGTCTCTATACCTAATTTCCCCTTCGATGACAACATTTTGTGTGGTGAATTTTTACAAAACTCTTCCATTTGTATTATATTAAAGTTTAAAGTTATGCATAATTAAGGGTGTAGGGCATCTTTGTTCATTTTCAGATTATGCAGGTGTCAGGAGGAGTAAGGTATTGCCAAGATGGTGACGTCCACCAAGAGTTGCAAAACCCCTCTTGAGGAAACCCATGAGTAAGGCTTCATTCATTTTTAGCATTAGCATCAAAATGTAATATTATTATTATGTAATTCAAAAACATCAGTAATGTTTCTGCTGGTAAAGGCAGAGCTAATTGTGACTACTTTAGTTATTACTGGGTAGTTTAATTCAAAATAATACATCATAATTTATTAGCTGACTATATTTTCTACAAGTGATGTGAATCTGCACCGTAGAAGTTACTTTATGTTACTGCTATGCTTTCATGCCATTCCTGACGGCAGAGTTGCTCTTCATGTGTCTTTTTCTTTTGGTTCATACTCCTTATACAATTTTTATTTACTACTCCTGGTTTATTCTTGTATTGTTGTATTTTCTTCTGAGCAATATCTGGCACAAGAATGTCCTTTGAGATTAATAAAGTGCTACCATGTCTTATCTTAACGTATCCATGTAAAGTCATTGTAATAAATTCAATCACATCATCAAACCAAGACTACAACAAATATCTTTACGCAGATGATTCTGTCCTATTTTCTCCCCATGAAAAGCCCCAAACCAACTGTGTATTGGTACTCAATACTGGGAAGGCTATTTAAAAAAGAAGTGAAGTTGATGGCAAATATTACTAAAACAAGTTTATAACGAGTTTATACTGTACTTGTTGGAGTATGATCAGGTACATGCACTTTTGCTCCTCTGGTGAGTATTTAAAGCAGCAGAAAAGTAAACTGTAGCATCTAAACTTATTACAATAAATAATATATGACCCAGTACAAGGATGGGGCTCAGTGATGACAACAGGCTTTGGCTACATAGACAATACTTGTTCGTAGGATCAATTCATTGTGTGGGCATTTTAATTAGGTGTGCAAACTGGGCTAAAATGTTAACCTGTGTTTGCTTGTAGTTATTGTGCAGATTTTTTGGAAAGAAATGATGTAAACAAGTACAAACTGGGATTTTATGCAAGAAAACCAGCTTGTATGTTCTGACTTTACATTGGACAGCGACATTCAGTCAACAAATATCCAAAGTTATGATGAATGAATGTGCTGAAAGCTCCGTTGCTTGTTGGCTCAAGTGAATGAATCTGTGTTGAAGCTGGAGTGAAGGCAGAGCAGCAGTGCCAACACTTCATGCCCGGGGAGTGTGGGCAAAAGTGGCAGCAGGAGACAACACAGACCAAATACAGCCATGTAGCCAGACACACGCACACACACACACACACACACACACACACACACACACACACACATTGACACAATAATCCTCAGATGCCCTCTGGTACTGTATATACAGATTAGAAGTGTGTATTAAACAGTGTCTGTACTTAAAGGACGCTCAGCCCTTTGTCACCAAACACACCATAACTCAGCTGATGTACAAGTGATAAGCTTCATTAAACATTTAAATGCAGCAAACTGTACCCATTTAAAGGCAACAAGTACCCAAATGTTTCACTCAGTTTTCTCCTGTCAATTTGAAAATACTAAAAACACAAATCATTCCCCAAAGTTTCATCAAAGTGTGAGACACTACAGTACAAACTAGATACCATACAAAGTGCTGAAACAGAGAGATAAACCTCCTGACTGAACACGCTCAAGTGCAACCAAATGTCTTGAACTGCAGTATTACTCTACTTTAGTGACGGGAGCTACTCAGTAAGAAATCCACTGGGTTCAGTTTAAAACTGTTTGAAAAAATGTCTGGGTATTTGAGAAAGCAATAACTGCACATTAAACGACTTTTTGAAAAACTTGTGTAAACAGAGGACAACTGAGGCCTTTGTGAGATTGTGAGAAGGGTGTTTTTCTTAAACAGTGAACGATGGCAGCTTTCCAGACTGTGTGTGATTGTGTTATTTCCTTTTGCCTACTTGTGAGCACGTGTGCGTTTGTGTGTGTGTGTGTGTGTGTACCTGGGGGTTCGTGGGCAGCAGCGGAGTGTTGTAGCTCGCTCAGAAGTGGTATGCGGCTGTGGTGTCATCGATTGCGGTGAACGCTGGCAGACTTGCAGGCCACCTCGGAGCTTTAACGACAGACATGCCTGCCGTGGGCCTTTGAGGACGGGATGAGGATTGTGTTCCTGTTGATAAGGCTCTGTTTCCTGTTGGACGGGTCAGCGTGGAACCATTGTCATGTGCTTTTAATGGGGGGCTACACCTCTGACGGCTGTACTCTGCACGTTGGAGGAAGCTCTGCAGTGTGGGAGCAGTTAATTTAATTGAAGGTTAAAGCTGAACCTGCTGAGATGCTTATATAAACTCTTCCTACCTCGAAGTGGATCTGCAGTTGTTGAAATCAACTTATCCCTCAGATGGAAATACTGTTCTAAAAGAGACTGAAGAGCAAATTACAACTGTGTTATAAACAGCAGTTAGTAAGTCATTTGTCCAGTGACTCACTACGAGCCTCGACTCCTTTTTGAAGTTGAATCATTACAAATATAAGCACGCTGACGTCAGATTTTCAGGATTTTAGTTCAAACTGTTTTTAAAGTTACATGGCAACACCACCAACATGCAAAACTGACTGTAGTAGCTGCAGCCTCAAGAAACCATGTAAGTTTAACCATGTTTCAGTCTTGGTGTAATGGTTTATTTCCCTCCACTTCCTTTTTGATTTTTTCATAGTTTTGTCATGAAGAAAAGGAACAGGTTGACATATACACTGTACTGCACTGAGTTATGCTCACTGAGAATAGCCTGTGTGCACATTAACGTCCACAACAAGTGGTCAAGTTGTAAAGACTGACAGTTGCACCTTGAGGTGAACTTGAGAAATGTATGGATGTTTTTGTGTCAACAGTGTCACAGCTCATTTCAATTTTATTTTTTTGTAATCACATGCACTTGTTACACTGTACATTTCAATGAAAGTAGTAGTAATAGTCATAGTTATATATTATAGGCAATATGCTTATTTGCTGATTATAAAAGAACTACTCTGGAAAACTAGGAATAAAGCTATTTTTGCCACAATGCTATCAAACATAAACTAAAACATGTTTGCCACTGATGCCAAACTTGTTAGCAGAAATTTACAAGAGGTTTAGTATCACTGGCTACCACAGTGGTGATAGTAGTAAGAGTTATATGTTATGGGAAACATGCTTATTTGCTGTTTTAGCAGAGACTTAAATAAGCAAACCTCTATCATACCTGTGAATTAAATATGAAGCTACACCCAAGCGACAAGTAGGTTAGCTTAGCTTAGCTTAGTCCAGCTTAGTCTAGCCGAGTTAAATGACGTCATGACGATTTCAGTTCAGACTGTTTTCAAAGTTATGCAGCAACATTGCAAACATGTGAACCTGCCAGTAGCTTTAAAAATTGAATGTAATAATTGCTTGATAAATAAGAAAGCCACTCTCACATATGTGGATTAAATATGACGCTACAACCAGGCAGCAATTAGCTTTGCTTGACTTAGCTTAGCCTAGCGTACAGACTAGAAACACTTGGGAAACAGTTAGCTTGGCTCTGCCACCTGCTAGCCCCTTTAAAGATATATTAAACCACTTATTCTTTATCAAAACTACAAGTTATTGTTTTGTATAGATGTAACAAATGGGATAAAACATGTTTACGAGTGAACAGAGCTGCTGGTCGGCAGGTTTAATTGGCTTTGGTCAAAGTTACCAGGCTAGCTGTAAGCTAACCTCTCCTAACAAAGCCTTATATTTAATGGATGTAAATAAAGTTGCTATTGATGTTAACATCTAATTTTATGCCAGACTTCTCCAAAACGTTAACACTTAACCACACAGTCATATTACTATCAACAAATGGTTGGTACATTAGCAGCTAGCCTACAGTTTCATTTTAGTTAGTTTAAGTCATGTAGAAGCCCCCAGTAGAAGTTATTTTCAGGTTTAGCTCATGTTAAACTGTGAGGTTATTGAACACTGAGGCAACCTGAGTCACCCTGACACTGTTTCATAATTATGTATTTCCCTGTAGCTGCAAGTCAGCAGATGCTCAGCTGATGAAGTCTGATGAGAGGCACTTGACCACAGTTACAAATAAACAAAAAAAAAATGAAAATAAATACACATCAGAAAATACAAAGTAGCTACTGTCACATCCCAAAATGTGTCATATTAACAACGATGCCTAAAAGAGATACAAATGAGTTAAGTTTAAGTTTGACTGTAAAATCACCGGGTCGTTGCTTTACCTATTGCTAACCGTGCTGACAGGTCCTGCTACGGACAGTGAGGTGCAGCATGGAGCGGTGTGGGAGCTCCTGGTGCGGCTCTCTTCATGGTTTCGCTGGTATTTGAAGCTCAGCGCCGCCCCTTTCCTCATCCTCCGCGCTGCGCCGCTCCGCACATCGGCGCACCAGCGGGACAGTCCGGCTGCACCAGCGGCTCGCTCGGACCTCCCCAACCCGGAGCGCGTGTCTGCTGGAAACGTAATTAAACCGGAGGCGCTTTGTCAATTCCCTGAGGTGAGTCTTTATTCAGATTGGCTCTGTAGTGTTTTAGGATAGAAAGGCTGTAATCCTCAGTGATAACTTAATGGGAATTTGATTTGCCTTTTATTACCAGTCATGCACAGACTGGGAGTGTGTTTGCTTTGAGTGCACTGACTTTGAAATGAGTTTTTGGGTGCAGATTCCATCATTGTGGATATTTAATATATCTTATAATATTCCTTTGTATTTGCATGACATTCTTAGTTTTTACTATGATATTTATACTCCTCAGATATGACTAGGCTGCTGTTTGGAGAGTCAATAACTTTACAAAGAACTTATCAATTGCCTGCTGATATCATTGTGTGACAATCAGCATGAAAATACAGTTTAGTAACTAATAGAAATGGCTGAAAAAGTTTCCCACAGACCAGAGGAAGAAAGCAAACACATTCAGTGTCAGATAAGGCAGCAGCATTAAGACTTGTAAAGATGTTGACTGAAACTTGCTGTATAGTGTTAATAGTCATGCTGTCTAAGGTCTTTTCTCATATGTCTGACATGAAACTCAATCTGCTCTGCAACATATTTATACCCAGCAGCAGCAGCAGTTGTAGCAGTAGTATATCATTACTATTTGCCCGCTGCAGCCTTGGTCAAAATAAATTGTGGCTCTGCTTTGATTTTTATCAGTCCGCCTTGTAATTACAGAACTTACGCAACATAACCTATCAATTTTCAGACATGTCAATGACATTTCCAAGATGTCCTCTGATTCAGGGGAACTTGACAGAGTGAAGTTGAAGCTGGCCAATGGCCTTGAGGTGTTTTAATTATGGAGACAAACAGGCAGCACAGTGTTGGACTCATTACAAGTCGGGGGCAGCGGCCTTATGACCCCACAGCCTGCCAGCGAGCCACCGGGGAGGCCACCATGTGAAATAGCACAACCACACACACACAAACACATAGAAAAGCCCGCCAGTAAAACAAACAAGCACTGTGGTGATCAATAAGTCAGCCTGCTTCAGCGATGATAACATGAAATCCAATAAACGACTTGCAGCGATGGATCCAGTCTCCCTCGCTGTACAGTGTGCGACTTTTTCATGTTTAACTAACTCTGTAATTCCCCGAGTTAATCTCCCCCGGGTAGGCGTACAGTATATCCTTCTTGACTGCATGCTTTGATATTGTCATTTTGGTCTCCTGTACGCAGCAGCAGATGGTTAACACATGCATGTAATATGTTTCCTGTACATCCCCCTCCACATGATTTACACTAATGATACGGCACTTGTCAAAGCACTTGATTAAGTAAATGAAAACAGACATTCCCTGTGGCTTTTCCTCTGTAGTGTTCTTTCTTTCTTTTTTTTAACCTGAGTCCTACATTCCTTTGAGGGGGAACCTCTGTGACCTTTAGGTGTCATTGACGCAGCCTACCAGGAAAGGGTCAGTTGCGGAGGTGTGAACTCAGAATATGTATTTTGCTGTATTTGTTTGCTGTATTTGTTTTCACACCACAGAGCTCCTTGGTCTTTTTTTTTTCGCCACACAAGGTGATGATGGGAAATCTGCACCGCCATCATTGTCTGTTGTCACCAAATGGTCACAACTTACTCATCTAACAGCAGGATCCAACCCCATAGTTAAAGAGTACAGCGAGTTTCTAAGAGATTGAGCGTGGTTCAACCCATCCATCAGCAGCAGACAGGCTACTGCTGTCAGTGGTGTGAAGGGACATTTGTGTCCCAAAATATCTGAGCTTGCGCCAGATTCAGCACTGGAATGTGTAGATTGTTTGGTCTTTCAGTGGTTTACCAGTGATACTGACAGATAGAAGGCAGCAATAGAATAATTACAACAAATAAAACATGAAAGTTGCTAAACTTAAATGAATATTGTTAGTGTCTACATCGCTCTTATTTTAAATATAAATAACTATTAACTGAATAAATATCTGTGGGTAATCAACTAAGAAAAAACCCTATAAATGAATAATGAATAAATTGTTATTGCATTTAACTACAGCTACAATCATGAGATAGCAGCATCTCCTACTGCTGGTCAGTTTGACATGTGACATTGCAGTAAACATATTGCGTCATTCGTGTTGCCAACGTGCTGTGTTCAACTGCTGTTTACAGATTTGTCCCTGCTCATCTACATCATGGAAAATGACCCTTAGCTACAGCAGCTCATTAGGCCTCAGTGTCCAGTGCATATTGAACCTAACGTAACCCCTGTTAGCTTCCCTCTGAGCTGGTAATTGGTCGATGCTGATTATCTCAAAATGACATTTAACTTTCTGACCAATGAATCGAGCTTTCATTAGTGTCTGTGGAGGCTAAATGATAGGCTGCTGGATTTTAAGGGGCAACCAAATTTAGTTGTTAGTTTTCTATACAAAAACAACAGAAACATATGGATCCTTTGCATTTTGTCAATTAAGAACCAACCTGTCACTATACAATCAAAACAGGTTGTTAAGAATATGATGAAGTTTGCATTGGTCTATAGGAGCGGTGACACTCGGCCTATAGGACATCTCCAAAATGAAAACTACAAGAATAAAAGCATAAGAAATGGAATTAGTAGGGTGGCAGTCATTAGCATGACTAGCTAATTATTTCTACACCTGACATTAGCAGCTCTGTCTATGCAGCGACACTAATTAGCATCACATCATATATAAAGTTATTAAGCCTACATTCATAAAACTTTCAGTTTTAGAGGCCATTAGCAACTCCTCCCAAAACTGTAGGCTTTTTGAAAACAGTAGCAATCTTTGTCAATGTTGTCAAGAATCTGTAGCAAGGTAACATTATCTTATGAAAATTAGATTTTTGGCAAATTTAAAGCAGAGGTCTTGCTAACTTTATGGCAAACTGTTGACTTTTAGGTGTATTCTTTGCTGCAGGTTTAGTAAAAAGTTTGCAGAAAGTTTGCCACAAATTCATATTTCATTTCTCAAATGTGTTTTCTGCGAGGCTAAGTGTCTTACAAATTATCCGTCGATACACCCACTTTATTCTCCAGAGGGTCACAGTGGGCCACGAGCCCGTCCTATCTTTGGACAGTGGCAGGAAGCCAGAGCACTCGGAGGAATCTTGCACAGGCCAACTAGCAAATTCAAGCAACCTTCTTGTTATGAGGCGTCAGTGCAAACTGCTGCACCACAGTTCACCAACAACTTCTTCTGAAAGGTATGACTAATGAATAATATTATTGCCAGAAATGCTGTCTGTAGCAAACATGAATCAACATGCTTACCACTAATTGCAAACTTGCTACCAGAAGGTCACCAGTAGGTTTTCATTGCTGGCAAACTGTGTTGGCAAACCACTGGTGAACATGTTTGCCAAACTTTTTTGCTTTATTGCGAAAATGTTGCTAGAAGTTTGCAACTCGTGATCAACCCGGACAAACGTATGACAACATTTTTTTGGTGAGTTAATGTTTGCACATTTTCTTTTGTATGAGCTGAGTTTTCAACCAAGTTGTTGAGCTAGCGTTAGCTTAATTATTAAGCTAGCTACTATTTAAAATATGCTGGCAGCAGTTATTATTTCAGGTGGCAAAATTGCCTGTCACTGGTTACAAACTAGAAAGTATTTTTGTTGCATATCTGCCACCATTATCACCGTAAGAATTTTATGTTTCACAACAGAACAGAAATTGTAGTAAAGAACAAAGGCGTAGCAGCAAAAACAAGGCTAACCTAACAGTCCATGGGGACAAATATAGCCTATGTAGCTCTTATGTGTGGGACATTTTATAGTTAAAAAAGAAGCTTCATTGCTCTTCAGTGGGAAATCTAATGGTTTTACCTCAAACTATCCCTTTGGCATTACTGCACTGCAATTTCTAACTTCTTACTAGCTGATATATAGCCTAGCTTCACGGCCTGTCCTGGTTGTTGTTTTATAAAGTGATGACAATGTCCTGGTCCTGTCCTGGAGGAGGCATACTTTAAATGTTTTGAAATTATAAGGCATCTTTGAGTAAACTTTGAGTATCATTTGAGTATCTCATTGCTGGGTCGAGTGTCCTGGTTTTCAGCAATCAAAATATGGTCACCCTATCCTAGCTACTGTACGCGGATTTCTGTGATAAGCCAAAATGGCCACCCTAAAACTTCCTCTGTAGCAAATATCATGTGAGGGAACTTGTGTGGGTTGAAAAGAAACAAGTTTATGTATGAACATGAAGGAGATATAAACAGAGGGAACAAAGAAGGCAAATTAGGACTGCCTGTTCCAGCAGACGGAGGAAGGAGAGAGGCTCGGAGAGTATGGATATTTATTGAGGCATGAAAATGTTTTCTTGGCTGAAGGGGAAGTGTAGCTGTGTTTTGCTTGGATTCAGACTGAGCATGGACGGTGAAAATAGGAACGTAATTGAAAGTCAAACGGTGACCCTGAAAAATGCGGCCTTATCTTGTATGTTTGTTCACCTGGTTAGCGGGGTTAGCGAGTGGAGGACATGAGAAGAGCGGGGAGGGGATAAAACACAAAGTCTACCGCTGATTTTACTCAAGACAAGCTGTAGCAGTGTAAACATTTTGAGTTACAGTCATCAAATGTGGAGATTGTGTGTGTGTGTGTGTGTGTGTGTGGCCCAACAGCTGTTCTATTCAAGCTGTTTCAGCCCTCATAAGTCAGTCAAGACACTCAAAGAGAAGAAAAGCAGAGAAAGAGAGCAACTAAAGAAAAAGTAAGGAAAGAATATGGAAAGAGGTGGAACAAAGGAAAGACGCAGAATGAGGAAAGAAACAAAGATTAAGTGCAAAGTGATGGGAAAAGACATGAAAGATAAAAGAAAGAGAAGCCAATTGGAGAAAAAAAAATATTAGAAGGCAAGAATGGCAATGAAATGAGAGAGGAAGGGAAAAAGAGAGAGAAAAAAAAATGGAGATTTAGACCCAAACATGGTTTCAATCTGCACGGAGGTTGAAAAGAAGGATGTTTGATGGTCGTAATCGAGAGAAAGACTCCACCGACTGATGCTCTGCTCAGGAATGTGTTCGTACACACACACAACACACGACACACACGGCTCCTATTAGACTGTGGTTACTCTGGTTTTTATCCAGCGAAGCCACCTCAAGAAAATACTGTACATAGTGACATGGAAACGTTGTATTGACTCTGTGATGTACGAACGCAGCAAAATCCCCTGAACGCTGCCTTGGACAGAAAAACAACTTAAAACTGAATCCAAAAGCTGGACTAAGTATTACATTTTAATGTGAAGCTCATTTTAATCACACACTGGGGCCGCAGCATCAATATTCATTGAGTCACAGAAACCAGATCACCAACGTCTCTGGAATTCACTGTGTGGGAACATCTGCAATACATCTTGTGCCAATCCACTGCTTAGTTGAGATGTTTCACTTGACACATGAAAAGTTTGACCTGCTGGTGGCACGATGAATCCATGGAGTTATGTCACTGGAACTCAACATTTCCTGATTCAGAACTTAAAGGTGTCACCCTCCAACAAAAAGAGGAACAATCATGCTGACATTTTCTTTCCTGTACTTTTTATTTTTTCTCTCATTGATGCCCGTCCATCATTGTGCTCCCCGCCTCTCACATCTCAATTAGCTCGCATCCTCTTATCTGAAATGTAATTGTCTATAGCATTGATTTCAAGGATGCTCATCCAAACATGTTTCTTGTTTGAATGTTAGGGGGAAAAAAAACAGCACAGAAAATCCCAGCACTGTTTCCTGCTTGGCTAGGCAGGCTCCAGCCTGATGATGCTGCCTGCTGCAGTCTATAGAAGCATGCAAAGCAAATAAAAGCACAACTATTGCTTGTGAATTATCACACTCTAAATCCAGCTCGTGCATAGATTAGAACGATTTTGTGTTCTAAAAAGGTTTGCTTAAAGTTAGAGTGCAGGGCTTTTAATAGGAGTCGCCGGGCAAAACATTAAACCAGCAATTATTGGTTTGCAACAGTTAAAGAGAGGTGCAACTGTAGTGATGGTGGCGGAATAGACTGATGCTGCTGCTGTATTCAGAAGTGACGACAGCAATTACGAGCAAAAACTCAGAAAGAATCAACAGTTTGTGTGTAATTACTCTCATTAGCAGAAGGTGGAGACAAAAGTTCTGCACTAATGGTGCTTGTTTATTTGGCTTATTTATACAAAAACGCTGGTGTCACAAAAGCAGATGCCAGGCTTCAAACTAGTAACATTCAAATCACAAATCCACTTCTTTAACCTCTGAGATAGCCACCACCTAAATGGCCCACTTATTATTTCTACCAGCCCACCATATATAGCAAGCTCCAACCATCCATTCCCTTCTGCCCTGATTTGCCATCTTTCCCCTTCACTCCTCTTTGTGAAAATGAAACTTAATTTTTTTTCCATCTCTTCCCTCTTTCATCACTTCTCACCCTGCTTTGGTTTTAACTGACTTTCTCCCTCCCTCATTCTCTATTATATTTCCTCTCTAACAGAAATCAGAACCAGCGGAGCAGCAGACCAGGGTGGCAGCAGCCAAGCCTTGCCCAGAAAGAGGCGCCCTACCGGGGATAATGGAGGAGATGAAGGATTAGGGGATAATCCAGGGTATGTCCAAGTCCCTGCTGTCAAGAGATCCCCTACTCTTTTCTGATATCTTAGACGAAGACAGGCAGGCTGCCACTGGGATTATAGCATTAAACTTATTACCTTTTAAAGATTCAACACATTTTTTCATCCTTGTAGAGCTTTTCGGCCCATTTTTTTCTGACGCCTGAGGGCGCTGGTTCCTGTAACTGTGCAACTCAGAAAACAGAGCAAGTGCAGAGCAGTTGTAGAGGGAGGAAGGAAGAACAGTGGATAGGATGTTCAGATAAAATGAGCTTTGCCCAGAGGTTTGAAATACATAAGACGAGTCAGAGGGAGCGACCCCCTCTGAGCTGTGGTCAGAGGTCTTTTAACAGGATTACAGGCAGAGACAAAAGGCCGGAGCTTTCCGTAAGCACACAGCCAGTAATTAATGCCTCCATGTGTATTCCTGTAATGCTGTAGGTTATCAATTAGGCTGAGGTTTTTCTTTCTCATCTCAAATAGCAAGACAAACATTTTCCCTTATTGGGGGCAGCACAAGTGCCATTGTGTCTGTAGCCACAGTCACCGGGGAGCTGTTTTAATCAGAGATGTAGTCTGTCGCTACAGTTCATGGGAACATGCATGAGGTCCCTGCAGGCTCATGCCGTCTCAGATTCAAGATCACACCTCGGTATACTGGTCCCTGGCGTCCCTTTGTGAGCCTCGATATGGCTTTGCTCAGTGCTGGTATGTGGCATGTTTCCTCCCTCTCCGCTCCCAGATGCCCCTCTTAAAACGGCAGCCAGGGGAAGTGGAGCGTAGGGCCTGGGACTGCGGTCAGCAGCAAATTAGAAGGGCTGCCTTGGACCTGACGCAATCCCCATCTCATGAACCATAGCAGGTCATTAATGAAGCCAGACGGGGCCGTGCATGCGTGGGAGGGCCCGCCGACATTTAGCTGCTGCAGTGGAAAGCTCTTAAAGAGAACCAGAGGTCCGTGTCAGGGCTGCTTTATGCTATCAAAATATTTTAGAATTGGATATCAAGTACTCTGCTGGCAAAGAACAACACATGACAAAAGGCCAATTTTTCATCTGCCTTCATTACAGACTTTCAGAGGTATGGAGCTGCAAAACTAAAAAAGGGCAGTGAAAGGGTGTCAGTCAAGACAAAAATATAAAACTGAATGTGTCATTTATATTACACAAACAATTCAAATAGAGCGTACAAAGAAACATAATGCGTTGTAGTGTTGATTTAACCTCAAATCAGTTGGAAAAGACAAAAGCTGCTAGTTGCAGCTAACGAGAAATAATATGATGGAAATGGAAACACGAATATATGTGATCTAACTTACTTTGTTCAGCTGATATACTTTGTCTCTGTTACAAGAGTTACTACAATACAGTGTCGCTACAGTATAGAGCATGATAAAATGTTGTGTATGTCTTGTTAGCATCAGTTAGCTTAAAAGGCTGCTACACCAGCTATAATCCATAATATATTTTTATGCATGTTATGAATTTCAAACCATTGTATTAGAAAACATTGATGGAAACAGAAAACTGATAAAAAACTTTACGATTTTGCCAAAAAAATTACCAGCTGTTCTTTTTTTAAAAAAAAAAAAAAAAGACAAGACAAGTACTAGCTGACGCAAAAGAATAAATACAGCTTTGGCAACATCTCTACATTTTTCTTTCATAGACGTTTTTTTTCTTCTTCTTCTTCTTTGTTCTGACAAACACTGCACAACCTAGTTTATTTGTTCCAAAGCAGTTAATGGAAACACGCTTAATCCAAATTTATTTTGCTTATTTTTCTGCAACATTTTAAAAAAGTGTCCTCAAATTTGCTGGACAATTACACGCAAACACGACTTCGGTCTGTTCTTGTGTTACTCACACACAATAAATTTAGAAATGGAAATATAAGATTTTTGCATGAAAACATAAAAAAAGGAATAAATAAATGAATAAAAACACCAAACATGAGCTGAAAATTAAATCGAGCTAGGCAATGGTAAAAAAAAAAAAAAAGAAGAGTTAAGTTCATTTAAAATAAATCTTTACTCTTTTTTTAAATTAACTAATTGGAAGTTAAATATTTTTCACTAGACCTTTTAATTATTTTACCAATAGTTCTGTTACTGCAGTTGCATCTTAAACAAGTTTATTTTTCAACCTGATGCTTGCTTGTATTTCGACAGTTTGGGGGCTCCGTACACCAGCAGTACAGCTAGCAACAGTAATTTTCTTATCAGGAAAATTTCATTATCTCTTCCTATCTCGCTGAGCATACTTTGCCTGTTTATAAACAAAACTAAGGCCGTTGAATGAGACCCGCCGCTCCGCTTTGAAAACACGATAAGTCTCTAGTGAAGTAAAATGAACTTTGTATAACCTGCTCGCTAGACAAAGCAGGACAAAATGGAAGCAGGAATTCCCTGAAAGTCCACCCTTTTTGTGGATAAGAAGCAGACTTTGGTTAGTTGCACAGAGGAGTGACTGTGGTCTAAATTTAGATGGTTCCAGACCAGCGGACACTTGGAACGTGGAATCCTAAAAACCTGCCGAAAGACAGCTCCGAGCAGAAAAAGAGTTTACTCTACAACTACCACAACAGCTGCAGGAAAGCACCGTGGTCTCAGCTTCCACAGTATAAGATGCAAATGTCATCCAATTCTCTCAGTACACCTCAAAATCAAGTACATCCCTGTCACATTTTAAAGATAGACGTTTTTCCTGTTTTTATTCTCAATAGATGGCTCCGTGGTGCAACCGCAGAACCGTTTGCAGCTGGACTCGGACCTATTTCTGAGCTGATGTTGACAAAGCCAAAGCCCAAAGCAAAGCCCGGCAACCTGACCACAGTCCAACTGGATCGGCTGCCTACAGGAACACAACTGCATAGTGTTCTCCTCAATTTATGCCTGTTTAATTCAGCCAGCTATGCATAACAACAAGCTGCAAAGAGTGGGACAGAATTTGGCCTGTACGTGATAAACACAGTTGATATTCCAGTGAACTATTTGGCGTTGCAGGCCTGGAGTTCAGCTCTTCAGACTCAGAAATTACACAGTTTCACAATCCTGGAATCACATTTGAGAGCTATTTCCAGGTCCATACTTTCGCCTGCTGAACTGTCAATGCCTTTGGCAAAAATCTAAGAGGAGCTGAAATTTGTTGTTCAATTTTGCCTTTCTGTGGGATTAAAAGCAATTCCAGGAATTGTTTCAAGTTGAAGAAAGCCATTCACCCTTTGTGATCATGAATCTTCAGGAAAAGCTGTCGGGCCTCAAAGGCCTGGTGTCACACTCCCACAGCAAGCGCCGCTACAAAGGCGACCTCACGGTGGACATGATCAGCCCTCCTCTGGGTGACTTCCGACACACCATGCACGTGGGCCGTGGTGGCGATGTGTTCGGGGACACCTCCTTCCTCAGCAATCACGGCGGGACGGGCAATGGAAACAACGGGGAAACAGATTCCGTTTCCAGTCCTGACAACAAGATCGGAGCGTTCTTCTCCAGGACGCTCCGTCAGATCAGGAGAGGCTCCGACAATCGACCCAGAGAAGTATGCAAGGATCTGTCGCCGCCACCTCCCCCCGTCTCTCCAATCATCAAGAACGCCATCTCCCTCCCCAGGCTGGATGTGGATATGCCTAATGGGAGTCCCACCACCAAAGTTCTCTTCCCCAGTTCTCAAAGCACACCGGAGGAGAAGAAAAGCTCTTATGGTGAGTGAGAAGGAATCTTTTACTAGTTGCTGCTTATCCAATATTACATCCACAATAGATCAAATGATTGTGTGTACAGCCAGATGG